>NW_020257705.1:0-13243 GCF_003255815.1 Theropithecus gelada
CCTGGGCCAGCTCTTCCCTGGTGGCGATGCCCGGGTACGGGTTCCGCTCAAAGCAGGCTCGCAGGGCCTCCCTCTGGCTCGGGGTCCAAGCGAGTCTCCTTCGCCGTCCTCGTTCTCGGGCTCCCGCCGGCAGGGCGCCGTCGCCGGGTGTCGGGAGAGCCATCGCGGGGAGACCTGGCCGGAATTTCGCGGACAGACACGGGCAGAGAGAGGCCGGCGGGCTCCAGTGCCCCTCAGTCGGCCTGTGCACGGCGAGCAGGTGCGGCCAGGAGGCCGGCCCAGCCGGCCAGCGGCCCTTTTTATAAAGGCCCACAGGCTCCACCCCTTCAGGAATGCCGGAGGAGCCCAGGGCCAGCCCGCCCTCGGAAGCCGGGACCCAGAGGGCCCAGGTCACTGTGGCCTGGGTATGGGTGGGGCCGGAGAAGCCCCGGAAGTGGGGAGTGGGGTGGGGGGAGTGGTTGATGATTTTTAGGATTGGGTTGGATTTGCGTATGGGAATCATTGTTGGTTTTGTAATTGAAGTACAACGATGGTTTTTCGTATCATTGGTTATGGTTGGCGTCCATATGGAAGTAATGACGTATGTTTTATTTACATGAAGTGTATTATTGGTTATGGGGTTTGGCGGGTTTTCTCCTAAGTCCTCTCCTATTTATGGGGGTTTAAGCGTTCATTGTTAGTGGTGTGATTGGTCGTGTGATTATTTTAAATTGGGGTGGGGGCTTATATGGGTTTAATGATAATTTTTGTTTATCTGGGGGGTATGATAGTTGTCTTCGGTTATGCTACAGCAATGGCCATTGAAGAGTATCCTGAGACATGGGGCTCAGGGCTTGATGTTCTAGGGTGTCTTTTGGTAGGATTAATGATGGAGGTAGGGTTGGTTTTATGGGTTTTATGTTTGGATGAAGTAGTGGTGGTGGTTAATTTTAATAATATGGGTAACTGGGTCATTTTTGAGGGGGAGGGGTCGGGGTTGATTCAAGGTGACTGTATTGGTGCGGGTGCCTTGTATGATTATGGGCGTTGGTTAGTGGTGGTTGCCGGTTGAACATTGTTTGTTGATGTATACATTGTGATTGAGATTACTCGGGGTAATAGTTTATATTATGAGAAGTAGGGTCAGGATAAGGGGGATGAGGAAAGAGAGGAAGTAGAGTTTGATTATGCCTTTCCGAGTGGTTACAGTTATGGAAGCGGTAGTGTGTGTTTGTGAGATTATTTTGGGTATAGATTTTTCTTTTTTTTTTTTTCTTTTTTTTTTTTTTTAGACGGAGTCTCGCTCTGTCGCCCAGACTGGAGTGCTGTGGCCGGATCTCAGCTCACTGCAAGCTCCGCCTCCCCGGTTTATGCCATTCTCCTTCCTCAGCCTCCTGAGTAGCTGGGACCACCGGCGCCGCCACCTCGCCCGGCTATTTTTTTGTATTTTTTTAGTAGAGACGGGGTTTCACCGTGTTAGCCAGGATGGTCTCGATCTCCTGACCTCGTGATCCACCCGTCTCGGCCTTCCAAAGTGCTGGGATTACAGGCTTGAGCCACCGCGTCCGGCGGGTATAGATTTTTCTAGCCATGTTGAGTCTCATAAGAGGAGGGCTTGAATTGTTTGTTTTTGGCTACTATTTATGAGGCTGTGGTGAGCTCAGGTGATTGTAAGTCCTGATGCGAGTAGTTCAGAGGTATTTAGGAGGGGTACTTCTAGGGGATTTCAAGGGGTAATGCCTGTTGGTGGTCAGTGGTCCCCCAAGTGGAGTGTTGGGGCGAGGCTCCAGTGGTAAAATGCTCAGAAGAAGCCAATGAAGAAGAAGACTTCTGAGATGATGAACAATGTTATTCCATATCGAAGGCTTTTTTGGACAGATGTTGTGTGGTGGCCTTGATAGGTGCTCTCTCGTACAATATCACGTCACCATTGATATAAGGTTAGTGTGTTGTTCAGTAGGCCTAGTATCAGTAGGGTGGTAGAGTAAAAGTGAAACCATATAATTAAGCCGGATGTTATCAGGAGGGCTGATAGGGCCCCTGTTAGTGGCCAGGGGCTAGGTTTAACTATGTGATAAGCATGGAGTTGGTGAGTCATTAGGTGTTGTTGTGTAGATAAAGGCTAACTAAGTGTGTGGAGACGTAGGCTTGAATTAGGGCGACTGCATTTTCTAGAATGGTTAGTAGTGTTAGGAGCATGGAGGTTAGTAAGGTAGCGGAGAAGCTGATGGTTGATAGTACTAGTACAGCGTTTCCAATCAGGTGTATTAGTAGACGGCCAGCTGTGATATTGGCAGTCAGTTGTACAGCCAGGGCTACCGGCTGAATAAGTAGACTGATAGTTTCGATTATTACTAGTATGGGAATGAGCGGTGTGGGTGTACCCTGTGGTAGAAGATGGGCTAGGGAATTTTTGATTTTAAAGCGAAGTCCCATGATTCCTGTGCCTGCTCATAGGGGGATTGCTATGGCTAGGTGTATGGAAAGTTGGGTGGTTGGTGTAAATGAGTGGGGTAGAAGTTCTCGGAGGTTAGTTATGGTAATAAAGATGATTAGAGATATTAGTATTGGAGATCAGGTTTGTCCTTTAGTATTGTGAGTTACTATTATTTGTTTTAGAGTGAGTTGAGTTAGGTTTTGTTGAATGGTAATTAGTCGGTTATTAATGAGATATTTGGAGGTTGGGATTAGTAGCATAGGGAATAGGACGATAGGAATTGTGGCAGGTTGGTCTAGGATTATTGGGGTTGAGAATGGGGTAAACAGGTTTCCGTTCATTTTGGTGGTCAGTGGTTGTTGTGGATTTGGAGGTTGGAGTTTTTTGTAAGGGGACCTTGGTAGTAATTTGTGTTTAGCAGTTTTAATTGTGTAATAAGATATAGTGTAGGGAGCATCGTCATGATAGTAGTGAATCATGTCGATGTATCTAACTGGGGCAATTCACTGCAGAGGGTGTGTTCCTCAATCTTTAACTTAAAAGGTTAATGCCAGGGTAGCCATACAGTGGATCTGTAAAGTAGTTTTAAGAATTTGTGAAGTGGGAGTACGGGGTGGGGGGGAAAGAAGGCCGCTTATAGGGTAAATACAGGCCCTATTTCAAAGATTTTTAGTGGAATTAGTTCTGCGACGATCGGTATGAAGCTATGGTTTGCGTCACAGATTTCTGAGCATTGTCCGTAATAGACGCCTGGCCGTGTGGCGGTGAATACAGTTTGGTTTAAGCGTCCAGGCACTGCATCTGTTTTTAGGCCTAGTGTAGGGATAGTTCATGAACGTAAGACATCTTGAGATGTGATTATTATACGGACGGGGGCTTCAATTGGGAGGACTACCCGATTGTCAACTTCTGGAGTCGAAGATCTCCTGGGTTTAAGAATAGTGGGGGTAATATGTAAGAGTGAAAGATTAGGCCTCCATAGTCCATGTACTCGTAGGTTCAGTGTCATTGGTGTCCGATTGATGAAATAGTAAAGGAGGGGTTATTGACTTCGTCTGTTAAATATAGGATGCGCAGGGATGGAAGGGCAATCAGTACTAAGATAATTGCGGGTAAGATGGTTCAGATAGTTTCTATTTCTTGGGCATCTGTGATACTGGTATTGGTTAGTTTTGTTGTGAGTATTGAGGACAGGGCGTAGAAGTCTAGGAAGCTGATTAAAGATATACCTATAAAAGCATGGTCATGAAAAGTGATTAGTTCTTCTATAACAGGGGATGTGGCATCTTGTAGACTTAGTTGAACTGGGTGAGCCATATAAGATACATAGGGCTTAGCCTATGATTTAGCTTTGACAAAGCTACGAAATAATTTTTCTAATACCTTGTTGAAAAAGTTATAGGGGCTATAGGATTCGCTTGAAACCAGTTTTAGGGGGTTCGACTCTCTCCTTTTTCGTTTAGTTTAATATAGGTTGGTTCTTCAAATGTGTGGTGGGGTGGAGGACAGCCATTTAATCACTCTAGGCTAGTGAAGGGTTGTTCGATTAGTCGTACTTTAAGTTTTGAGGCAAAGGCTTCTCAGATCATGTAGATTATTAAGATTACTGCTACTAGTGAGATAAAGGAGCCTATAGATGACAGGATATTTCATGTAGTGTAGGCGTCGGTATAGTCAGAGTAGCGTCGGGGTATCCCGGACAGGCCGAGGAAGTGTTGTGGAAAAAAGGTGAAATTTACGCCTACAAATATAATGATAAAATGGGCTTTGGCACAAGTGTGGTCTAATGTGTAGCCTGAAAATACAGGGAATCAATGAATAAAGCCCCCTATAATGGCGAAGACAGCTCCTATTGATAAAAAAACATAGTGAAAGTGGGCGACAACGTAGTATGTGTCGTGTAGTACAATATCTAGGGATGAGTTTGCTAAGATAATGCCGGTTAAACCCCCCACGGTAAATAGAAAAATAAAGCCCAGGGCTCAAAGTATTGCAGGGGATCATTTAATGTTGCCTCCATGAAGTGTGGCAAGCCAGCTAAAGACTTTAACACCGGTGGGGATTGCAATGATTATAGTGGTGGAAGTGAAATAGGCCCATGTATCTACATCTACACCAACTGTAAATATATGATGAGCTCATACAATGCAACCTAAAAATCCAATTGATACTATGGCCCAAACTATGCCCATGTACCCAAACGGTTCCTTTTCCCCAGAGTAGTGAGTTACAATGTGGGAAATTATTCCAAATCCAGGGAGAATAAGGATATAGACTTCGGGGTGACCAAAGAATCAAAATAAGTGCTGGTATAGGATAGGGTCTCCTCCCCCAGCAGGGTCAAAGAAAGTAGTGTTGAGGTTGCGATCCGTTAGTAGCATGGTGATGCCGGCGGCTAAGACTGGCAGAGAGAGGAGTAGAAGGATTGCTGTGATTAAGATTGATCAGACCAATAGGGGGGTTTGATATTGGGCTATTGCAGGGGGTTTTATGTTGATGATGGTGGTGATGAAGTTGATGGCCCCTAAGATAGAGGACATGCCTGCTAGGTGGAGGGAGAAGATGGTTAGGTCTACAGAGGCCCCTGGGTGAGAGAAGTTTCCTGCTAAAGGAGGGTATACCGTTCAACCTGTTCCAGTGCCGGCCTCTACTATGGCTGATGCTATTAGTAGTAGGAAAGAAGGGGGAAGGAGTCAGAAGCTTATATTATTTAGACGAGGAAATGCTATGTCAGGAGCGCCAATTATTAGGGGTACTAGTCAATTCCCGAAGCCTCCGATTATGATGGGTATGACTATGAAGAAAATTATGATGAATGCATGGGCCGTTACAATAACGTTGTAAATATGGTCGTTACCTAGTAGATTGCCAGGTTGACCTAGTTCAGCTGGAATAAGAAGGCTTAGAGCTGTACCTATGATTCCAGCTCATGCACCAAATAGTAGGTATAGAGTCCCAACGTCCTTATGGCTTGTTGAAAAGAGTCAACGGTTGATGAGCATAGGTAGAGATAGAGAGAAGGGAAGGGTAAAGTGGCTGAGTAAGCATTAGGCTGTAAACCTAAAGACAGGGGTCTAGTCCTCTTTTGACCAGCCCTGAGGTGATTTTCACATTAAATTGCAAGTTCAAAGGAGCAGCTTTAAAAGTTTCTGCCGGGGCTTCTCCCGCCTTTTTTCCCTGCAGCGGGAGAAGTGGATCAAAGCCAGTGGATTAGGGTATTGAGCTGTTTACTAAATTTTTGTGGGTTTGAGTCCCATTGATCTAGTGAGGGCTTAGCTTAATTAAAGTAACTGATTTGCGTTGAATTGATGCAGAGTAGGTGTTTGCAGTCCTTATGTAGTTCAGAAATTAAGTAATTTTACTTCCTAAGGGCTTTGAAGGCTCTTGGTCTTGTTTCACCAAAATTTCTAGTGGATAGCCAAAAGTAGGGGGGAGATTGGTAGTAAAAGGGTAGAGGCAATGATGAGTGGGGGAATAAGGAGTGTAGGTTTTGTATTTTCGAATTGCCATATTATTTTTGTGTTGTTGGATGTAGGAAATAGTGTTAGGGAGATGGTATAGATTAGGTGTGTAGAGAAATACAGGTTCAGCAGAGTTCTGATAATTATGATAGAGGGGATGAGAAAATTATTGTTTATTCTGAGTTGTTGAATGGTAATTCATTTAGGTAGGAAGCCGGTTAGAGGGGTTAAGCCCCCTAGGGATAGGAGGGTGGATGCTCTTAGTGGTGCTAGACAGGTTGATTTGTTTCAGGTGTGGGATAGTATGAGGGCTGTGGTGTTTGACTTTAGGTTGAGGTTCAGGAATATGGTAGTTGTTAGGATGATGTCTATGGTGAAGTAAAGAATTGTGATAGTTGGGTTATATACTAGTGTTATTATCATTCAGCCTATGTGAGTGATTGAAGAATATCCTAGGATTTTGCGTCATTGCGTTTGGTTGAGACCTCCTCACGTGCCTACTATGATAGATAGGGTAGAGAGAGTTAGGAGGATATAGGTGTTGATTGATGGGTGAATTTGGTATATGATCGAGATGGGGGCTAGTTTTTGCCATGTAAGGAGGAGTAGGCCAGAAGTTAGGGATGTTCCTTGGGTAAGTTCTGGGACTCCAAAATGGAAGGGGGCTATTCCTAGTTTTATGGCAAGGGCAGCCCAGTGCAGAACACGGTGGTGGTGCTTTCGGTCATGGTGGGGGTGGGGGTGGGGGTGGTGTGTTTGGGTGTGTGGGTGTGTGGTTGTGTGGGTGTGTTGGGGTGTGTGTGTGGGTGTATGTGTGTGTGCCCGCGAGCGCACACTGTGTTGGGGAGTGGGGTGGGGGATCGAGCGGGGGTCGGGTGTTGGAAAAGCATGAGAGCTCTGCCGGGGCTGCTCCCAGAGCCTTGGCCGCTGCCCGCACAGCCGCGCACGTGTAGTAGACGGTCCCCCTCCTGGAACCTGGGCTGGCTCTGGAATCCCCGGGATGCTCAGTTCTCCTCGGTGTGGAGTCTCCGGCTGCCGCCGCCGCGCCCAGACCGGGATGGCAGGAATGCCAGGCTGGTCAGCCCGGAGGGAAAACAGGCCTCTCCACACCGAGCCAGGTGCTCACCGTGAAAGGGAGGCCACCGCCCCGCCCCCGATCCCGTCCCCAACCCCGCGTCCTAAAGGTCCTCCAGCAGAGCCCGGTACTCCTCCTCGCTTAGGAGTAGCGGTTCCTGCTAAGCGGGCTCTCCCACGTCCTGCAGCTCCGTCGGGGCCTCCGTTTCTAGCAAAGGTTGCACCTGCTGCAGAAACTCAGGGATCTCCAGGAGCTCATCCAGCAGGCTGCAGGGGAGTGCAGACGAGCGCTCAGGCTCCTGGAGCGGCAGGGAGGGCGGCCGGATGGCTCGCATCTGCTCCTGCCCCGCGGAGGCCTCCGGGGGCGCGGGCCCCGGAGGTGGAGCTGCCCCGACTTGGGGCTCCCACGCCGCCCCGGCGACCTGGGGCCCCTGGCCCCAGCCCCACCACGGACTCCCCTGGGACGTGGGTGGCGCAAGCTCACCCTGGCTCTGCGGCTCAGCTCCAGTGGTCCCAGGCTGTCCCACCGAGCAAGGGCCCAGCAGGCTGTTGTGCTGCTGGTCCCGATCTCCCCACATTGGCTCGGGCCAGAGGCCACCCCCGTGGAGTGTGAGCGTGGGAGAGCGCCCCTTCTGGAGCCGCCAGGGGAGCGTAGGAAAAATACCAATCCCCGCNCCCGCGTCCTAAAGGTCCTCCAGCAGAGCCCGGTACTCCTCCTCGCTTAGGAGTAGCGGTTCCTGCTAAGCGGGCTCTCCCACGTCCTGCAGCTCCGTCGGGGCCTCCGTTTCTAGCAAAGGTTGCACCTGCTGCAGAAACTCAGGGATCTCCAGGAGCTCATCCAGCAGGCTGCAGGGGAGTGCAGACGAGCGCTCAGGCTCCTGGAGCGGCGGGGAGGGCGCCCGGATGGCTCGCATCTGCTCCTGCCCCGCGGAGGCCTCCGGGGGCGCGGGCCCCGGAGGTGGAGCTGCCCCGACTTGGGGCTCCCACTCCGCCCCGGCGACCTGGGGCCCCTGGCCCCAGCCCCACCACGGACTCCCCTGGGACGTGGGTGGCGCAAGCTCACCCTGGCTCTGCGGCTCAGCTCCAGTGGTCCCAGGCTGTCCCACCGAGCAAGGGCCCAGCAGGCTGTTGTGCTGCTGGTCCCGATCTCCCCACATTGGCTCGGGCCAGAGGCCACCCCCGTGGAGTGTGAGCGTGGGAGAGCGCCCCTTCTGGAGCCGCCAGGGGAGCGTAGGAAAAATACCAATCCCCGCCTGCCGGGGCAGGATGGGAGATCCCTGCTGCCTGCGCAGCCTGGCTGGGCTGCAGCGGGGCGACGGCCCCTGCTCCCCGGCCCACGAAAGCCCCCGATGGGAGAGTCCAGGGCACGCAGGGCACGTGGGGGGTGGGAAGCCCCGTTCCCCACGCCCCGGTGTGGGTGAAGGCAACCGGCGAGGGAGCGGGGGTCACCCGCCGGAGGCCACGTCGCCCAGGCCACCTGCGTGCGCCGGTGCCCCGCCACCCTGGCCTGGGTGCCTGGCCCTCCGGTTCTGAAACCAAATCTGAATCCGGGACTCCGGGAGGCCCGTCTCTCTGGCCAGTTGTTCCCGAGTGGCGATGCCTGGAAAGCGATCCTGCTGGAAGGCTCGCAGGAGCAGGCGGTCTGGGACCGGGTGAGGGCGGTCCGCTTTCGCCTGCCTTCTTGCGGGCCGCGTTTCCCGGGCCAGGCCAAGATTCCCGCCGGTGCTGCCTCACCTGGCGTGATCTCTCGTTCTGAAACCAAATCTGTACCCTGGGCTCCGACATGCTGATGGCCTGGGCCAGCTCTTCCCTGGTGGCGATGCCCGGGTATGGGTTCCCCTCAAAGCAGGCTCGCAGGGCCTCCCTCTGGCTCGGGGTCCAAACGAGTCTCCTTCGCAATCCTCATCCTCGGGCTCCCGCCGGGAGGGCGGCATCGCCGGGTGTGGGGAGAGCCATCGCGGGGAGACCTGGCCGGAGTTTTGCGGACAGACACAGGCAGAGAGAGGCCGGCGGGCTCCAGTGCCCCTCAGTCGGCCTGTGCACGGCGAGCAGGTCCGGCCAGGAGGCCGGCCCAGCCGGCCAGCGGCCCTTATAAAGGCCCACAGGTTCCACCCCCTTAGGAATACCGGAGGAGCCCAGGGCCAGCCCGCCCTCGGAAGCCGGGACCCACTGGGCCCAGGTCACTGAGGCCTGTGTATGGGTGGGCCCGGAGAATCCCCGGAAGTGGGGAGTGGGGTGGGGGGAGTGGTTGATTATTTTTATGATTTGGTCGGATTTGCGTATTGGAATCATTGGTGCTTTTGTAGTTGAAGTACCACGATAGTTTTTCGTATCACTGGTTATGGTTGGAGTCCATATGGAAGCAATGACATATATTTTATTTACATTAAGTGTATTATTGGTTATGGGGTTTGTAGGTTTTTCTTCTAAGGCCTGTCCTATTTATGGGGTTTGAGCTTTAATTGTTAGTGGTGTGATTGGTTATGTGATTATTTTAAATTATGGGGGCGGCTTATATGGGTCTGATTCGGATTGATCCCATTTGATCCGGTCTGATCTGGTTTGAATCGGTCTGATCCGGTTTCATCCGGTCTGATCCGGTTTTATCCAGTCTGATCCGGTCTAAACCGGTTTGAACTGGTCTAATCTTTTCTCAACCAATGTGATCCGGTTTGATCCGATCAAAACCGGTTTGATCCCGTCAAAACCGGTTTGATCAGGTCAAAACCGGTTTGAACCGGTCTGAACCGGTTTGATCCTCTCTGATTCGTTGAAAATCAGTTTGAACCGGTCTGATCCGGTGTGAAACGGTCTGAACCGGTCTGATTCGTTTTGATACGGACTTACCCGGTTTGATCCAGTCAAAACCGATTCGATCCGGTCAAAACCGGTTTCAACCGGTCTTATCCGGTTTGATCCGGTCTGATCTGGTTTGATCCTTCAAAACCGGTTCGATGCGGTCAAAACCGGTTTCGTCCGCTCTGATCCGGTCTGATCTGGTTTGAATCGGTCTAATCCGGTTTGATCCGGTTTCATCCGTTTTTATCCGGTGTGATCCAGTCAAAACCGGTTTGAATCGGTCTGATCCGGTCTCAACCAGTGTAATCCGGTTTGATCCGGTTATAACCGGTTTGAACCATCTGAACCGGTTTGATCCGGTCAAAACCGATTTGATCCAGTCAAAACCGGTTTGAACTGGTCTGATCCTGTTTCATCCGGTCAAAACCGGTTCGATCCAGTCAAAACCGGTTTGATCCCGTGTGATCTGGTTTGATCCGGTCTCATCCGGTTTGATCCGGTCTGATCCGGTCTAATTCAGTTTGATCCGGTCTGATTTGGTCTGATCTGGTCTGATTCGCTCTGATCCTCTTTTATCCGGTCTGATCCGGTCAAAACCGGTTTGAATCGGTTTGATCGGGTCTGATCCGGTCTGATCCGGTTTGATCCGGTCGGATCCGGTCACAACCGGCTTGAAGCAGTCTGATCCGTTTTGATTCGGTCTGATCCGGTTTGATCCGGTTCGATCCGGACTGATCCGGTCAAAACCGGTTCGATCCGGTCAAAACCAGTTTGAACCAGACTGATCCGGTGTGATCCGGTCCAATCCGGTCAAAACCGGTTTGAACCGGTTTGATCCGTTCCTATCTGGTCTGATCCGGTCACAACCGGCTCGAACCAGTCTGATCCGGTTTGATCCGGTCTGATCCGGTCACAACCGGCTTTAACCAGTCTCATCCGGTTTGATCCAGTCTGATCCTGTCTGATCCAGTTTGATCCGGTCTGATCCGGTCAAAATCGGTTTGAACCGGTCTGATCCGTTTTGAAACGGTCTCTACCGGTCTGATTCGGCTCCATCCTGTCTGATCCGGTGTGATCCGCTCAAAACCGGTTCGATCCGGTTAAAACCGGTTTCAACCGGTCTGATCCGGTTTGACAGGTCAAAATCGGTTCGATCCGGTCAAAACCAGTTTGAACCGGTCTGATCCGTTCTGATCCGGTTTGATCCGGTCTGACGTGGTCAAAACCGGTTTTAACCGGTCTGATCCGGTTTGATCCGGTTTGATCCGGTCTGACCCGAGCAAAACCGGTTTGAACCGCTCTGATCCGCTCTGAAACGGACTGAACCCGTCTGATCCGGTTTCATCCAGTCTGATCTAGTTTGATCCAGTCTGATCCGGTTGGATCCGGTCAAAACCTTTTCGATCCTGTCAAAACCTATTTGAACCGGTCTGATCCGGTCTGAACCGGTCAAAACTGGTTCGATCCTGTCAAAACCGGTTTGAACCAGTCTGATCCGGTGTTATCCGGTCTGATCCGGTCAAAATCGGTTTGAACCGGTGTGATCCAGTCTGATCCGGTCTGATCCGTTTTGATCCGGTCACAACCAGCTTGAACCAGGCTGATCCGGTCTGTACCGGTCTGATCCGGTGTGTTCCACTTTTGTCCTGTCTGATCCGGTTTCATCCGGTCAAAACCGGTCCCATACGTTCACAACCGGTTTCATCCGGTCTGACCCGGTTTGATCCGGTCTGATCCGGTCTGATCCGCTGTGATCCGGTCTGATCCGGTCAAAACCGGTTAGATCTGGTCAAAACCGGTTTGAACCGGTCTGATCCGGTTTGATCCGGTCAAAACCGGTTCGATCCGGTCAAAACCGGTTTGAATCGTTCTGATCCGGTTTCTTCCCCTTTGATCCGGTTTGATCCGGTCAAAATCGGTTTGAACCAGTCTGATCCGGTCTGAAACGGTCCGAAGCGGTCAAAACCGGTTGGATCCGGTGAAAAGCGGTTTGAACCAGTCTGATCCGCTTTGATCCGGTCAAAACTGTTTTGAAACGGTCTGATCCGGTTTGATCCGGGCTAATCCGGTTTGATCCAGTCGCATCCGTTCTGATCCTGTCTGATCCGGTCTGATCCGCTTGAATCCGGTCTGATCCGTTCTGATCCGCTTTTATCCGGTCAAAACCGGTTCCATACGTTCACAACCGGTTTCATCCGGTCAAAACCGATTTGAACCGCTCTGATCCGGTTTGTTCCGGTCAAAACCGGTTCGATCCGGTCAAAAACGGTTTGAACCGTTGTGATCCGGTTTGATCTGGTTTGAACCGGTCAAAACCGGTTGGATCCGGTCAAAAGCGGTTTGAACCGGTCTGATCCGGTGTGATCCGGTCAAAACCGGTTGGATCCGGTCAAAACCGGTTTGAACCCTTCTGATCCGGTCTGAAACGGTCTGAAACGGTCAAAACCGGTTGGATCCCGTCAAAAGCGTTTTGAACCGGTCTGATCCGGTTTGATCCGGTCAAAACCGGTTCGATCCGGTCAAAACCGGTTTGAACTGGTCTGATCCGGTTTGATCCGGTTGCATCCGTTCTGATCCGGTCTGATCCGGTTTGATCCGGTCTGATTCGGTCACAACCGGGTTGAACCCGTCTGATCCGGTTCGATCCTGGCAAAACCGGTTCGATCCGGTCAAAACCGGTGTGAACCGGTCTGATCCGGTCTGAGCCAGTTAAAACCGGTTCGATCCGGTCAAAACCGGCTTGAACCGGTTTGATCTGGTGTGATCCGGTTTGATCCGGTCTGATCCGGTCACAACCGGCTTGAACCCGTCTGATCCGGTTTGATCCGGTCTCATCCGCTTTGATCCGGTTCGATCACATCCGATCCGGTCAAAACCGGTTCGATCCTGTCAAAACCAGTTTGAACCGGTCTGATCCGGTGTGCTCCGGTCAAAACCGGTTGGATCCGGTCAAAACCGGCTTGAACCGATCTGATCCGGTCTGAGCTGGTCAAAACCGGTTCGATCTGGTGAAAACCAGTTCGATCCGGTGAAAGCCGGTTTGATCCCGTCTGATCCGGTCAAAATCGGTTTGAACCAGTCTGATCCGGTTTTATACGGTTTGATCTGGTCTCGTCCGGTTTGATCTGGTCAAAACCGTTTCGATCTGGTCAAAGCCGGTTTGAACCGGTCTGATCCGGTCTGAGCTGGTCAAAACTGTTTCGATCCGGTCTGATCTGGTTTGATCCGGTCTGATCCGGTTTGATCCGGTTTGATCCGGTCTGACCCGAGCAAAACCCGTTTGAACCGCTCTGATCCGGTCTGAAACGGACTGAACCCGTCTGATCCGGTTTCATCCGGTCTGATCTAGTTTGATCCAGTCTGATCCGGTTTGATACGGTCAAAACCGTTTCGATCCTGTCAAAACCGATTTGAACCGGTCTGAACCGGTCAAAACCGGTTCCATCCTGTCAAAACCGGTTTGAACCAGTCTGATGCGGTGTGATCCGGTCTG
>NW_020257706.1:0-15421 GCF_003255815.1 Theropithecus gelada
TCACCACTCCTATTCAACATAGTGTTGGAAGTTCTGGCTAGGGCAATCAGGCAAGAGAAAGAAATCAAGGGTATTCAGTTAGGAAAAGAAGTCAAATTGTCCCTGTTTGCAGATGGCATGATTGTATATTTAGAAAACCCCATTGTCTCAGCCCAAAATCTCCTTAAGCTGATAGGCAACTTCAGCAAAGTCTCAGGATACAAAATTAATGTGCAAAAATCACAAGCATTCTTATACACCACTAACAGAGACCCAAATCATGAATGAACTTCCATTCACAATTGCTTCAAAGAGAATAAAATATCTAGGAATCCAACTTACAAGGGATGTAAAGGACCTCTTCAAGGAGAACTACAAACCAGTGCTCAGTGAAATAAAAGAGTACACGAACAAATGGAAGAACCTCCATGCTCATGGATAGGAAGAATCAATATCGTGAAAATGGCCATACTGCCCAAGGTAATTTATAGATTCAATGCCATCCCCATCAAGCTACCAATGAGTTTCTTCACAGAATTGGAAAAAACTGCTTTAAAGTTCATATGGAACCAAAAAAGACCCCGCATTGCCAAGACAATCCTAAGTCAAAAGAACAAAGCTGGAGGCATCACGCTACCTGACTTCAAACTATACTACAAGGCTACAGTCACAAAAACAGCATGGTACTGGTACCAAAACAGAGATACAGACCAATGGAACAGAACAGAGTCCTCAGAAATAATACCACACATCTACAGCCATCTGATCTTTGACAAACCTGACAAAAACAAGAAATGGGGAAAGGATTCCCTATTTAATGAATCATGCTGGGAAAATTGGCTAGTCATAAATAGAAAGCTGAAACTGGATCCTTTCCTTACTCCTTATATGAAAATTAATTCAAGATGGATTAGAGACTTAAATGTTAGACCTAATACCATAAAAACCCTAGAAGAAAACCTAGCTAATACCATTCAGGACATAGGCATGGGCAAGGACTTCATTTCTAAAACACCAAAAGCAACAGCAACAAATGGGATCTAATTAAACTAAAGAGCTTCTGCACAGCAAAAGAAACTACCATCAGAATGAATAGGCAACCTACAGAATGGGAGAAAATTTTTGCAATCTACTCATCTGACAAAGGGCTAATATCCAGAACCTACAAAAAACTCAAACAAATTTACATGAAAAACAAACAACCCCATCAAAAAGTGGGCAAAGGATATGAACAGACATTTCTCAAAAGAAGACATTCATACAGACACATGAAAAAATGCTCATCATCACTGGCCATCAGAGAAATGCAAATCAAAACCACAATGAGATACCATCTCACACCAGTTAGAATGGCAATCATTAAAAAGTCAGGAAACAACAGGTGCTGGAGAGGATGTGGAGAAATAGGAACACTTTTACACTGTTGGTGGGACTGTAAACTAGTTCAACCATTATTGAAAACGGTATGGCAATTCCTCAAGGATCTAGAACTAGAGGTACCATATGACCCAGCCATCCCATTACTGGGTATATACCCAAAGGATTATAAATCATGCTGCTATAAAGACACATGCACACGTATGTTTATTGCGGCACTATTCACAATAGCAAAGACTTGGAATCAACCCAAATGTCCATCAGTGACAGACTGGCTTAAGAAAATGTGGCACATATACACCATGGAATACTATGCAGCCATAAAAAAGGATGAGTTTGTGTCCTTTGTAGGGACATGGATGCAGCTGGAAACCATCATTCTCAGCAAACTATTGCAAGAACAGAAAACGCATGTTCTCACTCATAGGTGGGAATTGAACAATTAGATCACTTGGACTCGGGAAGGGGAACATCACACACCGGGGCCTATCATGGGGAGGGAGGAGGAGGGAGAGATTGCATTGGGAGTTATACCTGATGTAAATGATGAGTTGATGGGTGCTGATGAGTTGATGGGTGCAGCACACCAACATGGCACAAGTATACATATGTAACAAACCTGCATGTTATGCACATGTACCCTAGAACTTAAAGTATAATAATAAAAAAAATAGATTTTAAACAAATGTAAGCAAATTCATGATATATTTAATGACTATCCAAAATAAAGTATGTGATGCCAAAAAAAAAAATAAAGGAGATAAATGTCCTACTTTCATGAAACTTAGATTCCGGTCAAAAGGGCAGACCATAAGCAAACAAATACATGTTTTATTTTAGGTAATAAGCCCGAGGAATAATAAGAGAGTAAACGGCTTGGAAGCAGTGAGGGGTGAGGGCTTTTTTTCAATAAATTTATCAGGGAAAGCCTTTTTTGAGGGGGTGAGCAAAAGAAGGAGCATTTTCAATACTTGCTTCACCCTCCAACTTTTGTTATTGGTAATATAAAATGTGTGAACCAATATTCTAAAAAACAAACTTTGAGAAGGGCCAAACTAATCTGCTCCTCTACCTTTCCAAATCTGGGCTCTAGTAATAACACTTTTGCTTATTATGCAATAGCTATTTATGTCAACTTAAACTTTTATTGTAAGCTAAGGAACGAGTTTGACAAGATAACCTGGAATGCCAATTTAATTTTAGAAACAATATTTGTTAAGCATATACGATGTTTTAGACCTTTGTTAAAACTAAACTCAACTACAATCGAAGACAGTGATGAGAGCACCAGAACTAAGTGCTGGCCCAGAGGAGAAAGGGATTAGCTTGGCCTTCGGGATTCATGGGCATCTCCATGGGTTCTTGTGAAAGCTAAGTTGGTACCTAAAAGACGTATGAATGTAGTAGAGTTGAAGGAGGCGGGTAATCCACTCAGGAGAAGGAAAGAACAGCATGAACAAAGGTATTAGGAAAAATTAAAGGACATATGCAGAGGACTGTGAATAATCCAAACTGAATAGACACTACAGTGAAAAGAAAGAAGAGGGAATGAGGTAGGAAAAGCTGATGGATCCTGAAATGGCAGAGCCCCCTAAATTCTAGGTAATTTTAAAATTACTCTGTATGTAGTGGGGAGAGACATGATCATTTTTGAACTTTAGGAAACTACTCTTTGATGGGAATGTGGAAAGTAGATTGGAAGATAAAGGACTAGAGAAAAGGGAATTAAGTGACTACTGCAGTGGTCCCAGTGAAAAGTCATAAAGGTCTGGAGGAAATGAACAAAAGACCATGTATTAAAGATGGGAGTGAGTGAATTAGCATCTTAGAGAGGTCACCTTACAAGGATTATAGACAGAGGTAGCAATTAAAAACTCCAAGAATGAAGAGACAGTATTTTATCTCAGATATATTTTTTTCCTTTCTTCTCTCTTTCTCTCTCTCTCTCTTTTTTTTTTTTTTTATAACTACACTGAAGCAGATAATCAGACTGGGTCTAACAGAGCCATCATTTCTGACACTTGCAACGATTCTCTGCAATAATGCTTGAAATGACTGTGTTGTTTGTCAAGATGGCTATCAGGGAGAGTACAAAATATCACTTGGAGCCAACAGTGGTAATTTTCTCAGAGTTAACTTTTTGGATAAAAACAAAGAGGGTTTCAGTAGTTTTATTCTAGTAGAGCCAAGAGAATTCTAAGGGCACCACAGTTTTTTTCTATCCATTTGGTTTGTGCTTTGTTGCACATCAGTCAGAAATGACATTTTGTATCGACTATTCCGTTCAATTGAATAAGACACAAAGACACAGAGCTTAGAAAAAGGGTATTTTTTTCCTGACTTTTTAGTTTAGGCTTCTGCTAAATTGCTTAAAGCTTTTCTTCAACTCAGACTGTTAAAGTTAGAAGGCACCCTTAGAGATCACCTGGTTCAACCCCTTCGTTTTTCAGATGAGAAAGCAGAGGCCTCCAGAGAAGGACCAAGATCTCATTAGTAGTCCATAGGGTATAGAGTAGAGATTATGTGCAGAACAATTAGATTAATGATACTCTTCAGCTCCCACAAAATAAAGCAGAATCTCTCCTTTCATGCCCCATTTGGAACAGAGAAGAAAGAGTTGGTTTCTTACTTTTCAGGTTTTACATATTGTAAGACATTCCTGTGCAGAAATACTCCCAGGGACTGTAAGGGAGCAGAGGCAGAGATAGCACAGATATGAAACAAGATCTCTCTATTCCCCAGCAATCCCCATGGTATTTTCATTCCTTTTCCTAGATAATTATAGTATGAAATTATCCTTTCTGAACCTGCCACTGTGGCTGCTATTGCGCCAACTTATAAGCCACTAAGAATTCCAGGATACAGAAGAAAGGAAATTAACACTCATTCAAAAGCATCAAGTAACTTCATAAAAAGTCAATCTTAAAAGTTACTATGTATTAAGCACTGACTATCTCACAAATGCTGATCACTTCACCCCAGTGGTCACCTTTAGCTTTCATACCACTCCTGTGAGGTAGGTACAAAGATCCATTCTGCAAATTGGAAAACTCAGAGATATTAGGTCCTATGTCCAAACTCTCACTGGTAATATGAGGTAGAGATAGAATTTGAATCCAGTTCCTTCTGACACCTAAGTCTGTGCTCTTAACAACTGTGCTATACTTTTTTTCTACATTCTCCATTGCACGAGAAACTCTGTAGATTATAGTACTTGCACACATGGCCTTACAGAATATGTAGGACAGCTCAACACTCAGAATAATTAGAGAGTAATAGGTAGTATTCTCTGTAAATGAAATACATGTTCTGAACCTAAAGAGTTATCAGAGTGGGCTTAGGCTTAGGGTGACTTGTGATAGCCCCAGTTCATACCTATTACCCCAGCAGGATTTACATGGAAGGACGGAAGAAAGGCATCTGGTGAAAGACAACAGCATTAAAAAAGAGAGAAAAAAGAATAAAGAGAGGCAAGCATTTGTGGTGTTGTGTTTGTGTTACATATTTGCTGCATGAGTTGGCAGGGGCAGGTATTTATGTGAACTAAGGGTGAAAGATATGTGGGGGAGAGAAACAGAGAGGTGTGGCCTGATAAAGGGATGAGCAGATGAGATGGGTAACCAGCAGAGGCAAAAGGACCTTGAGAGCTGGCAAAGAAAAGCCACTGCAAGATCATAGGATTATACATGATATACTTGGATTTAAAATATTAGCGTGAAAATACTGTGCATGGTAAATTGAAGCAGAGCAGTTGGAAGCAGAAAAGCCAGGGAGATTATTGCAAAGAATATTGAAATAATCAAAATGTGAGGCAAATAAAACAGGATCAGGGTGGCAGAGAGAACATATCAATACCAAAGGACACATCGAGGGGGAAGAAATGGAAGAATTTTGGGCAACAGACTAGTAATTAAGATTTACATCATTGTTTACAATTACATTGTCAACAACTTTGAGATGCTATCACCATGGGCAGTGAAAGAATAAGAGGAGCTGGTTTACTGCACTCATGAAGTTTTGGAAGTACCAGCAAACCAAAATTATAGCACGTTACCAGAATGTTGTTTATAGTAATATAAAAAATGTAATGGAAGAATGCTACCCTCACATAGCACAGAAAACATAGACAATCTGACCTGTTATACGTATTTTAGTTTCAGCAAAACATCATGTCATAATATATGAATTCTGCTAACTCAGATTTTGTTGGTTTTGTTCTATGTAAATTTGTACATTTGTTTTAGCTTATAGTTGCATGAAAACTAAAGACATAGAAGTTTATGTCTGGTTTTATGTTTGTATATCTATAGGAAACATGATAATTTATGCCTGAAGGAAGTTATGCGATAATTACTTTTTCTTAAAGAGGTCTATTCATGACTTGAATTGAGAAATAGAAATCTAATACAAATAAGGTTGTTTTTTACATTACTGGCTTTGACAAGCTAGTAGCTATCTGTGATCTATGACTGTATAGGTTAAGTGGACTGGTGGTTTAGAAATAAAACTGTAAAGGGATAGGAAGAAAATAGATTAGAAAAGCAACAACAGTAAGTAGTTGTGACTGCATCAAGAAGTGTATGTTGTGTATGTCAAATTCTGAAGGATGAAAAAAGAATGAAGAAATATAAGAAATAAAACTGACCATATAATCTACGATTGGTACTCAAGACTTGGTACAATAGATGCCCTTGGCTAAAATATGAGTTTTGTCAGTATGTGGTGGGCACTAAATATATTTCTTTCCAGAAAGATGAATATATGAATAAGCAGAAATTCATTTTGTGACAAAATTAATAAATGGTAATTTGTAAGATACATTGAAATACAAAGTAGCAAGAAATATGAAAGGCAATTCAGACACCATAACTCATTACTCAAAATCACAAAACAATCAACTAAAGCCTTATGTTCATATTCACATAAAATACCATTGATATTGGAAGCTGATTTTATGACTTTTCATCAGGCGATGAATTACTATCGTTAGGCTCCTGCATCACATGGCTCAAATAGTTTTATTTTTCAATTCATTTTTTCTAAATACAAGCAAATAATTCACTGAAAACTGCTGCCAAAATGTTGGCTAGGGGACAGGGAAGAACTGACTTAGTACAAATGAGATTCCAAACTTAATCTAATAGGTATCTAAAACATGCTTATGTAGAAATCTGTAGCTAAAATTTACCAGGTTTCTTATCCTTTTGTTTTAGGGGATTGTAACCAAAAGGATGCCATTCTGGTGAAAGAAGAATTAGCTGCCCCTCTCATTACTTTAACATTTTTCTAATAAGAAGTATTTCAATGAAACGAGTAATTAAAAATAAGAAAAAGATTATTAGCTAGTGGATTCTTATAATTCTATAAATATCAGGTTTTTAGAAATTTTCAGAAGATAGCACTGTACATGGCACATAGTGATTCTATATATATTATGGGATTCTCAACTCCATGGTATACAGGCTTACAGTGTAGTGCTTATTTAATGAGGACTCAGACAATCCTAGGTCTGAATCGGGCTTATTCTCTTCCTACCTGTGTTATTTAGACGAGCTATACTTTGGTTAATATTTAAAATAGGGATAATATAATCATTAGACTAACGTGAAAGTTAAATTTGTATACACACAAAAAATCATGAACAGAATCTTTAGCATGCCTGGCATATGTTAAATACCATCATCTCTTGGTATCTACAGTGTGGTGGATTGGCTCCACGATGGACCACCATGGATAACAAAATCCGGAGATGCTCAAGTCCCTTACAGCTGGCCCTCTATATCCACAGATACAACCAACCACAGATACAACCAACCACCCATCGTCTGAGGAGGATCCCATAGATTTAATTATATACAGATAATTATTAAAGAGATTATCTACAGAATAAATTATTAACATGCATAATGATTTCTAAAGAGAAATGTTGTTGCTCTTTTATTATTAAACTATTTATTCCCTAGGAATTATTTAAAATTTCTCTAGAATTTGCTACCTGATTGAGGATAATACATGTTCGTCTGTGTTGATATACGCAACATTTCTAAAGAGAAATATTGTTGCTCTTTTATTATTAAACTATTTATTCCCTAGGAATTATTTTAAAGTTCTCTAGAATTTGCTACCTGATTAATACATGTTCTTCTGTGTTGATATATGCAAACTAGAGAAATTGCATATTTGTATAAGTAAAACAAATACATAGGTTTCTCTCTTCTCCTTCTACTCCTCCACAAACAAGCATATATTTATAAAATAACATTAATCCTCAAAAAGATACTACAGCAAAGAATACATGGAATACTTTCATTAAACATTGTTTTGAACATAATGGCATTACTTTACTGGCTAAAATTAATAGTGCTTAAATTGCCTAGTTTTCTAAGATAGACTTTCCTATATAGTATTCTATGAATATTGTTATAGAATAATAGATGCTGGGTTAACAACAGCATCTATTATGGTAGATTATTTATGGTAGAGTTTTCCTAAGACTTTAATATATAAATGAGACTTCTGGGAGCTAGCAACATGCTATTTCTTGGACTTGGGTAGTGGTTTCACAGGTTTTTGCTTTACAATTATGTTTTTGAAATGTACATCTATTTTTTATTCACTTTACCATAAATACATAAAAAAAATCTTATGTATGCTGTGACATTCTAAGGCAAAATAGATGATAATTTTCTCTTGGCGCACATATTTAACATCTGTGTTGCCCTACAAGGGTTTTAAAAGACGTTTAAGGCCACCAACTAATTAGAAGGTAAACCATTTACCTAAATTGATATCCACATACCAAGATCGTGATGGCTCACAAGCTAACTAGAAAATTAATTCAGATATCATTTTGTTTTGATTTGTAACCTAAATAAATGTTTCGGTTTTCTTTTCACTTGGTAAAGGATGAAATCTAGGGCTCTCCTAAAAATCTGTGGGTCCAGAACCTATCATTACAAGAAAGCAATGTGGATTCTTTATAATTACAAGCAAAGGTAATAACACTGTTCTCATCTCATTCTTCTTTGATGGTTTTACTTTGCAAAAAGTATAAAATGACACATTAGACTGAAATAAAATGTTCTGACTTCCTTAGAACCAACAGGTCTTTTTTGATCAAGAATAGACTATTTTTATCAGACTACCATTATATTTAAGTACCTTTCAACTATTTTACAAAAAGACCTCACAAATTGTCCAAATATTTATACCTTTAATAACTTGAAATACTAAATGTCTTATAAATTAGATAATGAAAATTAAAGAGATTGGATATAGAATAAATTATTAACATGCATAATGATTTCTAAAGAGAAATGCTATTGCTCTTTTTATTAAACTAGCTTATTTGTTCCCTAAGAATTACTTAAAATTTGCCCCAAAATTGCTACCTGAATACTGAAGTATAACCCATATTCTTCTATGTTAATATAAACCATTTTTATTATTCTTTAGATTTCTAAAAAACATGACATCAATTTTGCTGTGCTAAATACGTATTGTATATTACACTTTTGGAAACACTTAAAGACATAAAACATTTCCAACAGACAAGACATGCACAAATAACTGATTTCCCCCAGATTTTTCTATAAATTATATAGTCATTTTAGAGCTTTTTAACAAGAACTCTGTTGATGAGATTTAGTCACAGTTATTGGGGAAAAAAGGCTCCTTTTAAGGAAAAGTATTAAAAATGATGGGATTTGGCAAATGGGAACCACACTTATGCAAAGAAAAGAACAGTAGAGGACACATTGGGGAAGTGGGTTCTGGGCTTGGTGCTCTCACTGACTAGTGGTGTGTACTTAAACTTGACTTACTAAAATGTTATTTGGGAGAATTGGCCTAGGTACTCTCTGTAAGCCTAAAGTCTATTCTACTTCAGCAATTCTGTATTTGCTTGTCAAATTATACCTCTTAATTTCTAACTAACTCTTCATTCATCATGTACCAGGTACTGTACTAGATGCTGGAAAGATAAAGTTCCAGCCTTCAGGGCTCAAAGACTAAGGGGGGGAAATGATACCCAAATCGATACCCAAATCAATATTAAAACATCAATCTCATGATGAATGTCTGTACAGTGACATTGAAGCATAGACAAAGGAACAATGAACCATCACAGAAGAGGTATTTATCTGGGAGAGACTTCACAGAGATGCGGAAGTTTATTAGGCAGAGAAGGGGAAAGGACACGGCCAACAGGGACCACGTGTGAAAAAGACAGTGAGTTCAAGGACCTGGAGGGTTGCCCGGGAGGACAAAAAATTGTGGAGAAGGGAAAGGAGAGGGAGATGGTTAGAACCGTGTGACAGGCCACTGAACTGTTCTTAAGCAGCTGGTGCACAGATTAGATGTGTATTTTGAAATATGAATTTGGAAAGTTAACACAAAGGCGAGGCTTCCAGAAGGCAATCAGGGGAGCGAATATGAAGAGAGACGGTGGTGAGGCTGGATCTACCAAAAACATTAAGTGATGACAGCATTGTATCATTAACAGAAAAGAAACATGTATTTTATAAACACTGGTGATACTGGTGCCAGTGTCACTGTTTTGCTGGGAAAAATTGTCGTCCTGACTTATGTTCTAGTTCCCAAGGATGGCTACTACGTTTCCACATACAGAAAAGTTAAAATTGTACCTGTAGTCATGGCCCACCTTCTCAGAAAATACTGTAGATATGCTGGAGTGTTTCACTTAAAATTAATCTGAATCTCCCAATTTTTGTCCAAGAAACCATGAATGATAACCTAGACCTAGAAAATTGTGGGAGGGTAGTAAGGTACTAATTGCTAATCTCTACCAGAGAGCAAGAATGTTACAATAAGAACCCTAATTCAGGTCTTCCTTGATTTCTTGGGCTGATTTTTATTGGTAACATAGACTCCAGCGACCATTCTCTAATCCACTTGAGGCCTAATCTGTTCGCACTTGAATATATTATTCTTGCTCACAAAATATAACTTAGTGTTTTAGAATAAAATAGGACAGCTAAAGGAATGAGTTTGTTTTCTTAAAAGCCCAAATGGTTTTAGGCAATTCTTAGGACACTGGGGAGATCTACTCTGTTTCTTATTTTATAATTCTAATCAACCCTCACCTTCATGTATTTTCTTTGGATAACACTGCTGTTTTATACATTTACTTGGAAACTTCTGAAGGAAATATTTTTATACAGGTCATTTGAAAAATTATGTGATCATGCTGTATGCTGCTCTGTCAACCTCTATTAAGTATAAAGTAAAACAGAACCTGGCTGGCTGCCCCATGCTGAATGCAACAATATGCCCAACCACAACACCCTATGTTTTCCTCTTTTTTTTTTTTTTTTTTAATCTGTTTCTGAAGAAGTGAGTGACGTTAGCATCTGGAAACACCACTACTGTATCTGAACACTTTTATATGCATGTATGAGAAAATCACTGCTGCAAGTTCAAGTTCATTACAGCTTCATTTCAAGTTCCACCTGGGAATTAAACTTAAATTGAGACTGAAATGGGTTTTGTTATCCTTATTGTGCTGGTTAGAAAAAGATGCTTCATGGTGATAGGGAGAATGATTGTCATTGGAGCTGAAAACAGCGTTTCAGATAGTTCACCACACACACACACACACACACACACACACACACAAAATAATATGAAAGTGAGATAATTCCAAAGATAGTCCAGAGGGTCCCATTTTTTTATTCTTGTGAACTGACTTAATTGTGGGTATCTGATTGGACTGTGGATCTACAACACTTATTTTAATATTTTCCAATCAATTGCTAAGACTAGTGCTGTGATTGTAGGAGACTGGATAGTCACAGAAGATTCCTATATCATGCTTAAATACATCCACTGACAGCTAATGGCATTGTTGGGCATTGAGTATTTGGGAGAT
Organism: Theropithecus gelada; assembly: GCF_003255815.1. Lineage (NCBI taxonomy): Eukaryota > Metazoa > Chordata > Mammalia > Primates > Cercopithecidae > Theropithecus > Theropithecus gelada. The sequence continues at coordinate 11,246 of NW_020257706.1, forward strand.
GGAGATAACAATACACGTAAGGGGCAGTTAATCTTTATTATGTAGTGTCTGTAAGAGCAGAATAGATGAAGGTCTCTATATCTGTGTTAACTTATTCAAAATGATATGTTCCACTCAACTTGTGTGGCTGCTTTAAAATCAGTCAATTTCAACTATAATCACTCACTAAAGATTGCCTACTAAGAGATAAGAGTGGCCAGGTATGTACATGTGTATATGCGTGTGTGTGTGTGTGTCTGTGTGTATGTTAGACTCTACTTACTAGTTTGAAACTTCAAGATTCTTGATGTTAACTCACTAATTTAATCATTTTTGGGGGGACCTACTGTGTGCATTTATAATTCCAAAGTAATGCTAACTATGGAACTGATTGGCATGGAGAAAACAACCAAGAATGCCTTTTTCAACAGTGTGGTACATTAAGGTTTGATGGTTAAATAAGCCACTGTTAATACTGATAATCCCTGATTTCTAAAAAGCACCACCTAAAAAGAGATGAAACACTGCACTCATTCTTGTCATTTATAGTGATTCACATGAATCTGAGGTACAGATGGACTTCGAACATATTATGCAGAATAGGCTATGGTAAATATAATCATCTATCCCCAATTCATAAAGTAAAGCAGATCATTGTCAAATAAGAAAGTTATTTCCTATTGTTTATCTGATTCTTACATGCACTTTAAAATTAGATAATTTTCATTAAATTCTTAAAAATACTACAAAAATGGGAGGGGGGCGGAGCAAGATGGCCAAATAGGAACAGCTCCAGTCTCCAACTCCCAGCGCGAGCGACACAGAAGACCGGTGATTTCGGCATTTTCAACTGAGGTACTGGGTTCATCTCACTGGGGAGTGCCGGACGATCGGTGCTGGTCAGCTGCTGCAGCCAGACCAGCGAGAGCTGAAGCAGGGTGAGGCATCGCCTCACCTGGGAAGCGCAAGGGGGAAGGGAATCCCTTTTCCTAGCCAGGGGAACTGAGACACACAACACCTGGAAAATCGGGTAACTCCCACCCCAATACTGCGCTTTAAGCAAACAGGCACACCAGGAGATCATATCCCACACCTGGCCGGGAGGGTCCCACGCCCACGGAGCCTCCCTCATTGCTAGCACAGCAGTCTGTGATCTACCTGCAAGGCAGCAGCGAGGCTGGGGGAGGGGCACCCGCCATTGCTGAGGCTTAAGTAGGTAAACAAAGCCACTGGGAAGCTCCAACTGGGTGGAGCTCATAGCAGCTCAAGGAAACCTGCCTGTCTCTGTAGACTCCACCTCTGGGGACAGGGCACAGCTACACAACAACACCACCAACAACAAAAAAGCAGCAGAAACCTCTGCAGACGCAAACGACTCTGTCTGACAGCTTTGAAGAGAGCAGTGGATCTCCCAACACGGAGGTTGAGATCTGAGAAGGGACAGACTGCCTGCTCAAGTGGGTCCCTGACCCCTGAGTAGCCTAACTGGGAGACATCCCCCACTAGGGGCAGTCTGACACCCCACACCTCACAGGGTGGAGTACACCCCTGGGAGGAAGCTTCCAAAGCAAGAATCAGACAGGTACACTCACTGTTCAGAAATATTCTATCTTCTGCAGCCTCTGCTGCTGATACCCAGGCAAACAGGGTCTGGAGTGGACCTCAAGCAATCTCCAACAGACCTACAGCTGAGGGTCCTGACTGTTAGAAGGAAAACTATCAAACAGGAAGGACACCTACACCAAAACCCCATCAGTACATCACCATCATCAAAGACCAGAGGCAGATAAAACCACAAAGATGGGGAAAAAGCAGGGCAGAAAAGCTGGAAATTCAAAAAATAAGAGCACATCTCCCCCGGCAAAGGAGCGCAGCTCATCGCCAGCAAAGGATCAAAGCTGGACGGAGAATGACTTTGACGAGATGAGAGAAGAAGGCTTCAGTCCATCAAATTTCTCAGAGCTAAAGGAGGAATTACGTACCCAGCGCAAAGAAACTAAAAATCTTGAAAAAAAAGTGGAAGAATTGATGGCTAGAGTAATTAATGCAGAGAAGGTCATAAACGAAATGAAAAAGATGAAAACCATGACACGAGAAATACGTGACAAATGCACAAGCTTCAGTAACCGACTCGATCAACTGGAAGAAAGAGTATCAGCGATTGAGGATCAAATGAATGAAATGAAGCAAGAAGAGAAACCAAAAGAAAAAAGAAGAAAAAGAAATGAACAAAGCCTGCAAGAAGTATGGGATTATGTAAAAAGACCAAATCTACATCTGATTGGGGTGCCTGAAAGTGAGGAGGAAAATGGAACCAAGTTGGAAAACACTCTTCAGGATATCATCCAGGAGAACTTCCCCAACCTAGTAGGGCAGGCCAACAATCAAATCCAGGAAATACAGAGAACGCCACAAAGATACTCCTCAAGAAGAGCAACTCCAAGACACATAATTGCCAGATTCACCAAAGTTGAAATGAAGGAAAAAATCTTAAGGGCAGCCAGAGAGAAAGGTCGGGTTACCCACAAAGGGAAGCCCATCAGACTAACAGCAGATCTCTCGGCAGAAACTCTACAAGCCAGAAGAGAGTGGGGGCCAATATTCAACATTCTTAAAGAAAAGAATTTTAAACCCAGAATTTCATATCCAGCCAAACTAAGTTTCATAAGTGAAGGAGAAATAAAATCCTTTACAGATAAGCAAATGCTTAGAGATTTTGTCACCACTAGGCCTGCCTTACAAGAGACCCTGAAGGAAGCACTCAACATGGAAAGGAACAACCGGTACCAGCCATTGCAAAAACATGCCAAAATGTAAAGACCATCGAGGCCAGGAAGAAACTACATCAACTAACGAGCAAAATAACCAGTTAATATCATAATGGCAGGATCAAGTTCACACATAACAATCTTAACCTTAAATGTAAATGGACTAAATGCTCCAATGAAAAGACACAGACTGGCAAACTGGATAAAGAGTCAAGACCCATCAGTGTGCTGTATTCAGGAGACCCATCTCACACGCAGAGACATACATAGGCTCAAAATAAAGGGATGGAGGAAGATTTACCAAGCAAATGGAGAACAAAAAAAAAGCAGGGGTTGCAATACTAGTCTCTGATAAAACAGACTTTAAACCATCAAAGATCAAAAGAGACAAAGAAGGCCATTACATAATGGTAAAGGGATCAATTCAACAGGAAGAGCTAACTATCCTAACTATATATGCACCCAATACAGGAGCACCCAGATTCATAAAGCAAGTCCTTAGAGACTTACAAAGAGACTTAGACTCCCATACAATAATAATGGGAGACTTCAACACTCCACTGTCAACATTAGACAGATCAACGAGACAGAAAGTTAACAAGGATATCCAGGAATTGAACTCATCTCTGCAGCAAGCACACCTAATAGACATCTATAGAACTCTCCACCCCAAATCAACAGAATATACATTCTTCTCAGCACCACATCATACTTACTCCAAAATTGACCACATAATTGGAAGTAAAGCACTCCTCAGCAAATGTACAAGAACAGAAATTATAACAAACTGTCTCTCAGACCACAGTGCAATCAAACTAGAACTCAGGACTAAGAAACTCAATCAAAACCGCTCAACTACATGGAAACTGAACAACCTGCTCCTGAATGACTACTGGGTACATAACGAAATGAAGGCAGAAATAAAGATGTTCTTTGAAACCAATGAGAACAAAGATACAACATACCAGAATCTCTGGGACACATTTAAAGCAGTGTGTAGAGGGAAATTTATAGCACTAAATGCCCACAAGAGAAAGCAGGAAAGATCTAAAATTGACACTCTAACATCGCAATTAAAAGAACTAGAGAAGCAAGAGCAAACACATTCGAAAGCTAGCAGAAGGCTAGAAATAACTAAGATCAGAGCAGAACTGAAGGAGATAGAGACACAAAAAACCCTCCAAAAAATCAATGAATCCAGGAGTTGGTTTTTTGAAAAGATCAACAAAATTGACAGACCACTAGCAAGACTAATAAAGAAGAAAAGAGAGAAGAATCAAATCGATGCAATTAAAAATGATAAAGGGGATATCACCACCGACCCCACAGAAATACAAACTACCATCAGAGAATACTATAAACACCTCTACTCAAATAAACTGGAAAATCTAGAAGAAATGGATAATTTCCTGGACACTTACACTCTTCC
>NW_020257707.1:0-15020 GCF_003255815.1 Theropithecus gelada
TTTGGAAAGGAGACATTTGTTTATTTTTATGGTTTTTTTTTTTTTTTAGATAGAATTTCACTCTTGTTACCGAGGCTGGAGTGCAATGGTGCAATCTCGGCTCACTGCAACCTCCACCTTCTGGGTTCAAGCGGTTCTCCTGCCTCAGCCTCCCAATTAGCTGGGATTACAGATGCCCACCACCAAGCCTGACTAATTTTTTGTATTTTTAGTAGAGACAGGGTTTCATCATGTTGGCCAGGCTGGTCTCAAATGCCTGACCTCAGGTGATCCACCTGCCTTGGCCTCCCAAAGTGCTGGGATTACAGGCATGAATCACGACACTCAGTGAGAGATTTATTTCCTATAAAGGGTTGCAGCCTGCAGGATTGTCCTTCTGACAGACTGGGAAGCATAGCCTCCAGCCAGAAGCCAGAAACAGATGCTTCAAGGGAGATGTAAAGGAAATAGTAATTTATGCTGAGTGGAATTGGCAAAAACATATATTTAATAAACTGTAGGAGGAGTCATGAATATTTATGAAAGGAGAAATGCATGCTTGTGCAATTGAGTTTCTTGCTTCTTCATGGGTCCCATGTACAAAAAATGGCGGTGTTAGCACGATCCCAGGGTAGAGTTTTGAGCCCTCTGACATTAAAAGGTGAAGCAGAGGACATGAAAACTCGCTCTGTGCATCCTCTGTACACAGGTCAGAACCTCTCCGTCATGGGTCGTCTCTCATTAGGCAAGGAAGGAGAGGTTGATATCAGCGGTGGTGCCTTTGAAAGGACTGGTTTCTGTTTAATCCTTAGGGAAGAAAGCCTCATCATGGTTAGCAAATGAGGGGGTATAACAAGGTGTATCTGACCCCCATCATCCCATCTTGGCCAAGGTGAGAACTCAGTTTTGAAAGTTACTCTGGTGTTCTCTCAGCCAAGAGTTGGTCTGTTCAGTCAGTTGGGAGCTTAGGATTTCATTTTCATTTATCAATGCTAACGGGAAAGAGTACACTGTCTTCACGGCAGCTGAATTTGCAGGACACTCCTTGGATGGAGTTAATGGCAGCTGTATTTTTCTGGGAGCTCTGCTTTAATTGGATAAAATAAGTTCTGGTAAGATTTCTGCCTTTATCTTCAGTATCTCAAATGTTTTCATTTAAATAATCTTTATAAGAACTCTTGATGTCTGAGTGGACTCCCACACAATCATCTACTATAAGACTTTCTGATTCTTTTTTTCCTTCGGTCATTACGAATAGAGCTTCTGTAAATAATTGCATGGTAGCTTTTATTTAGAAATAACATCAAAGTAGTTGTCAAAATACTTAGGAATGTGATTTTTGGATTGTAAGGTGAGATTTGTTCAGCTTTGGAAAAAACTGCCCAACTTGTAATAGGGGAGGAAAAATAATTTTGTGTGTTTTTGGGATTCTTAGATGGGACCCTCTGTAACAAACAACAGATTAAAATGAGAAAACCAGAAAAGTTTAAAAACACGTATACCTTATTGATGAGACTCTTTAGTGATTTAGTTATCCTTCTGTTCTTGGTGCTGAGAGAGAGAGGTAGCTTTTAAATGGGGATTTCCTTTATAGATGTAAACTTTCCTTACACAAGGGTAACTTCTACTCTGTTTTCAGAACTTCCTTTGTTGGCATTTTTTTCAAAATGATGAGGTTGGAATAATTCTTAAGCCAAAGGGACATATTTTTGGGTGACATATTCTGGTTTCCTGCCATTATAATTTAGGGTGGCATATTTTGGTGTTATATACTGTGTTCCACCAGTAATGAAAAGAGTTCTTGTTTTTCCTCCAGCAATTTGTCATTTTTGAGAGTTTAGCAGTTCTAACAGATATAGACCAGCTGTGCTTTCTCATCGTGGTTTTCAGTTATCTACTATGTTGAGCATCTTTTGGTATGTTTTCTTGCCTTCTGTAGAATATCTTTGGTGAGGTGTCCATTCAGATCTGTGTGCATTTTTCATTGGGCTGTTTAACTTATTGTTCAGTTTTAAGAATTTTGTATGTATTTTGAATACAAAGTCTTTCTCAGATCTGTATTTTGCAAATATTTTCTTTCAATACGTGACTTGTCTTTTTGTTCCCTTCACAAGGTCTTTTCCAGAGTATAAACTTTAAATATTAAGAAATCCACGTTGTCATTTCTTCTGTGTATATCAACCTTTTGTGCTATTTGTTAAAATTCATGACCAAACCCAAAGGCACATAGCTTTTCTTCTACAGTTTCTTCTAGAAATTGTATAGTTTTGCATTTTTAGTGTAAGGATGATTTTGAGTGATTATTTGTGTAAGTTGTAAAGTTTTCATCTACATGCATATCATTTGCTATGGTTTCCAATTCATTGTTCCCTCACTATTTCTGTGAAAGACACAGGATAGTGGGCTCTGTTAGAGTAGATAGACAGCTAGCCATGAACAGGAGGTTGAGCTCCTGGAAAAGGGAAAGTCTGGGAAGGCTCACCTGGAGGGGCCACCAAAAATTCACATATTAGTAGCATCTCTAATGCCAGAGTGGATGGGCACTTGTCAATTGTGGGTAGGAGGGAGAAGAGGTACCTATGCAGAAAGAAACACCCTAGAACTCCTCTTAAGATGCCCCAGTCATCATTCTCTCTGCAGTAAAAATGTCACAATATTGGTAGCTACATGCTGATAAGGACAAAGGGGACATTCTTAAAAGAAACCTGGCACCACAAGTACAGATTAGGGCAGAGAAGGACATTCAAAAGAGATGGGCGCAGTAGGTACAAACGTGACCGCTGTCAGCCTGCCTGGGATGGTGGGAAGGAGCCTGATGCCAGAGTGGATTCAGATTGATGACCACACATGTGCCTGAACCAACAGTGAGGAGGTCCCACAAGCCTAAGTGGGGCAAGTTGGGGACCTAAGGCAGTAGCAGGAAAACCAAAGAAAACAGAGAGAGACCTGAGACAGAGGCAGGAATGTGAAGAAGTCCAAACTAAAATTCCCTGCACAGGACTCTTAGGCTGCTTTCCTGCACGATCAGCCTACTCCTCCCGATTTTTCTACAATAAGCTCTTCACACTGTATTTTTTCAATGAAGTTGTCTGCCATCTTTGTACTGCCTCTTGGTGAAAATCTTTCTTCCAAGTTAGAAAAGAACTGGGACATTAGCTCTCCCCAGTAATAGGTCCATTTCAGTTTGAATTTCCAGAACTGGTGGCACTTAATAACTGGCACTCCGACTTTAAGTGGTGCACGAGGCGGCTAGTAGGGGGCGCCAGCCATGACACCTGGAGCAAGAGGGTCCTGCATAGTCCCCATCTGTGTGCAGATGGTGTGCTGCCAGGACACTGCCAGCAAGAGGGCCCGGCAGTGTCCCCAGCTGCCAGCAGGGGGAGTACGACGACTACACTGTGAGCAAGAGGATCCTGCACTGTCCTTAGCTGCCAGCAGGTGGCGCACGGGCACCACACCATGAGCAAGAGGAGCCTGCAGTGTCCTGGTCGGCAGCAGGGGGCGTGCTGCCACTCCACTGTGAGCAAGAGGATCCTGTAGTGCCCCCAGCGGCCAGAAGGGGGCGTGCCCCCACTACAAGGCAAGCAAGAAGGCCGGGCAGTGTCCCCAGCTGCCAGCTGGGGAGCCAGCCGCCACTTCACTTGGAGCAAGAGGGCCGGGCAGTGTTCCCAGCTGCCAGCATTGGGAGTGCTGCCACTACACTGTGACCCAGAGAGCCCTGCAATGTCCCCAACTGCCAGCAGGCGGCGCGCCATCAGTATACCACGAACAAGAGGGCCCTGCAGTGCCCCGGCGCCAGCAGGGGGCGCTGGCCACCACTGTAAGAAAGAGGGCCCTGCAGTTGCTCTAGTCGCCAGCACGGGGGCGCACTGGCACAGCACCGTGAGCAAGAGGGCCCTGTAGTGCACAGGTGGCACCCGAGCCCGGCTTTTCCGATTACTGATGTTCCGCCCGTCTCTGTGCCGCTCCTCCGGCAGCGTGCGTCTCTGCACCTGCACCGTGCCCCCTGAGGCCCACGCTGCGTGCGTTTATGCGCCTGCGCCGCGACACTCCCCAACGACGCGCGCGCGTACGACTCTGTGCCTGCGCGGCGGGGTCCTGCGACTCTGCGCCTGAGCCGGCCTGCGCGCACCGGCCTGCGACTCTGTGCCTGCGACTTTGCGCCTGTGCCGCGCCGTCCTGCGACTCTGTGCCTGAGCCGGCCTGCGCCGCGCCAGCCTGCGACTCTGCGCCTGCAACTTTGCGCCTGTGCCGCGCCTGCCTGCGACTCTGCGCCCGCGACTCTGCGCCCGCGCCGCCCTGCGACGCACTGGCGCTCCCCCGCGACTCTGCGCCTGCGCCGGTCTGCGCCCCGCCGGAGAGCGACTCTGTGCCTGCGCCGCGCTGGCCTGCGGCTCTATGCCTGCGACTCTGCACCTGCGCCAGCTTGCACCGTGCTGGCGCCCGACTTTGCGCCTGTGGAGCCCCGGCCTGCGACTCTGTGCCTGCGCCGCGCCTGCCTGCGGTTCTATGCCTGCGACTCTGCGCCTGCGCTGGCCTGCGACGCGCCGTCCCGTGACTCTGCGCCTGCGCCGCGACGATCTGAGACTCTGCGCCTGCGCCGGCCTAGGCCGCGCCAGGCGCGCGACTCTGTACCTGTGCCGCCCCGGCCTTTGACTCTGCGCTTGCGCCGGCCTCTGCTGCGCCGCCTCGCGACTCTGCGCCTGCGCCGGCTTGCGACGCGCTGGCCTGCGACTCTGCGCCTGCGCCTGCGCCGGTCTGCGCTGCGCCGGCCTGCGACTCTATGCCTGCGACTCTGCACCTGCGCCAGCCTGTGCTGCGCCAGCGCGCGACTCTGCGCCTGCACCGCCCCGGCCTGCGACTCTGCGCCTGCGCCGGCCTGTGACGCGCCGGCCTGCGACTCTGCGCCTGCGCCTGTGCCGGTATGCCCTGCACCAGCGCGGGACTCTGCGTCTGCGCCTCGCCGGCCTGCAGCTCTATACCTGCCACTCTGCACCCGCGCCGGCCTGCACTGGCCTCCACCGCCCAGGCGCGCCACTCTGCCCCTGCCCCGGTCTGCAGCCGAGCCCGCGCGCGACTCTGCGTCTGCGCCGACCCGCCCTGCGACTCTGCGCCTGCGCTGGGCTGCGCCGTGCCGGCGCGCGACTCTGCGCCTGCGTCGCGACGGTCTGCGAGCCTGAGCCGCGCCAGCCCGAGACATTGGGCTTGCACTGGGCCGGCCCGCGACTCTGCGCCTGCGCCTCCCCGGCCCGCTACTCTTCGCCTGCGCCGCGTCGGCCTTCTATTCTGCGTCTGCGCAGGCCTGCGCCGCGCCAGGCGCGCGACTCTACCTGCGCCACCCGGGCCTGCGACTCTGCGCCTGCGCCGCCCCGGCCTGGGACTCTGCGCCTGCGCCGCGCCGGCATTGTGCCTCTGCGAGGGCGGAGTTGTATTGTCCTCAGCACAGAACCGGAGAGCATCACGAGGGCGGAGCTGTGTTCTCCTTTGCACAGACCTCGGGGGTACCGGGAAGGCGGAGCGGCGTTCTCCTCAGCCCAGGTCCGGGCTTGGGGTGCACCGCGAGGGCAGAGTTGCGTTCTGCTCAGCACAGACCTGGGGTACACCGCGAAGGCGGAGCAGCGTTCTCGTCAGCGTCGCTTTGGGGCAACTCGGGGCCGCATCCACGGCGAATAAAATTCTTTCTGTTTGTAGTCTTGAGTAATGGTTCAGTGTGGAAAACGGGAAACCAAAAGCCGCTCCGAATCCTGCGCACCGAGGTTCTCCCCACCCAGGGCTAGGCGGCCTCAGTGCGAGGTCCACACCGTGGCCCGGAACACAAATACAGCATATGCAGACATGACACACCAAATACGACACCCGCAGTGCTCATGGAACAAGTACCTGTAATGCTAATGCACTACCTCAGTAGAAAAGTTAATGTAAGATCTGCATTCCCCACGCTGCTCTGGAGTGCTAAGAGAACAATCATAATAACACTGACGTAGCCAATGCAAACGTAGCAAAGAACTATGTTACGGTTAGGATGAGGGTGAGGGTGAGGGTTTAGGGTGAGGGTGAGGGTTTAGGGTTAGGGTTAGGGGTTAGGGTTAGGGGTAGGGTAGGGTTAGGGTTGGGGGTAAGGGCTAGGGTTAGGACTAGGGCTAGGGCTTAGGGTTAGGGTGAGGGGCTAAGGGTTAGGGTTAGGGCTAGGGGTTAGGGTTAGGGTTCGGGTCAGGGTTAGGGTTTGGGTTTGCAGCTTCACAAAGAATACCTCCCTGTGTTTGACCAAAAGTAGGAACACTCCTCCAGGTGATCCCCACATAACTCCCAAATTAGGAAATACATGGTTTCTATGTGAAAGTCCAATCTGCAGACCAATTTCACTTCATTGCTAGCTGGGAGAAAATGTCTATTTCCATGTAGGCCCAATTTCTTTTCGGGAACTGTTCATGTGACTCAGTTTTCTGTTTTTTGTTTTTGGTTTTGTTTTTGTTTTTTAAGATGGAGACTTGTTCTGTCATCCAGGCTGGAGTGCAGTGGTGCCATCTTGGCTCATTTTAACCTCCACCTCCCATGTTCCAAGAGATTCTCCTGCCACAGCTTCCAGAGTAGCTGTAATTACAGGCACCTACCACCATGCCCGGCTACTTTTTTGTATTTTTAGTAGAGATGGGATTTCATCATGTTGGCCAGGCTGGTCTTTAACTTCTGACGTCAGGTGATCCACTCGCCTCAGCATCCAAGAGTGCTGGGATTACAGGTGTGGACCACTGCATCCAGGCGACTCTGTTTTCATAGCCTTGATAGATGCAAAGAGCAGTGATAACTCCAAGCTGGGTCTGCCCAGCATTTCCTCCTAAACAGGTGCAGAGCCTGCATTCCTGGTAGGAACACCTCAGCCTGATGCTGTGCTGTCCTCACTGCGGCCCACCTGGAGGAGCACCTAACCATCCGACCACCACTGGTGGTCTCACTTGGTAATGGCAAATATTCATTTACAATCACAAATTTCATCCTGTCAAGCTCTGGATTTAAGTTTGCTGATGATTTCCTCTGGCTTTAGAACCATGGCCTCCAGACCCTGAGTTCTCCTGCCTGCTGTCCTCCCCCATCCAGTCTGCTACAGCTGCCTGCAGTCCTACTCATGGGGACATGGGCTCCCAGGTGTCTTGGGGATTTTATGTGGGTACCCCCAACCCATTCACCCACTGCCTACCTTAGTTTTTTAAGGCTTTTAGATAAGTCCTTCAAGTCATAGCAGTCATGATATCTAAAAGTAGAAAAGTTAATAATGTGAATTTATAAAGACAAATCATTATTTATTAGATCATCTGTGAGATGACCCTCAATTTTTTTTTTTTTTTTTTTTTTTTTTTTTTGGAGATGAAGTCTCCCTGTGTTACCCAGGCTGGAGTGCAGTGGCATGATCTTGGCTCACCACAACCTCCACCTCCCAGGTTCAAGTGATTCTCATGCCTCAGTCTCCTTAGTAGCTGGGACTACACGCACCCGCCACCACGGCTGGCTAATTTTTGCATTTGTAGTGGAGACGGGGTTTCATCATGTTGGCAAGGCTTGTCTTGAACTCCTGACCTCCAGAGATCTGCCTGCCTTGGCCTGCTAAAGTGCTGGGATTACGGGCATGAGCCACCATGCCCAGCCATCCTCAATTTATAAATCAAGAAAATACTAGTTCCCTGGAACCAAAGTTCATATTTGAAATAATTAGGAGAGAAAAATAAAATTTCGGTGCTGAAGGAAAGGCAAATTGCAGTTGATTGTTGAAACTGCAGAAGAAGACTGGGCGCAGTGGCTCACTCCTGTAATCCCAGCACTTTGGGAGGCTGAGGCAGGGAGATCACCTGAGGTCAGGAGTTCGAGACCAGCCTGGACAAGATGGTGAGATCCTGTCTCTACTAAAAATAAAAAAATTAGCCTGGTCTGGTGGCATGCACCTGTAGTCCCGGCTACTTGGAAGGTTGAGGCAGGAGAATCGCTTGAACCCGGGAGGTGGAGGTTGTATTGAGCCGAGATTGTGCCGCTGCACTCCAGCCTGGGTGACAGAGTGAGACTCTGTTTCAAAAAATAAAAAAAAAAGAAATTTCAGAAGAATTTACTGGACAGACTATTTCCTTACTATATTCTCTAGCCCTGTGTTAGGAGTTGCAAGGTATTTTAGGTTTAAATACTTTTTTTTTTTTTTTGAGAGTCTCACTCTGTTGCCCAGGCTGGAGTACAGTGGTGCAATTTCCACTCACTGCAAGCTCTGCCGCCTCCCGGGTTCATGCCATTCTCCTGCCTCAGCCTCCCAAGAAGCTGGAACTACAGTTGCCCACCACCACATCTGGCTATTTTTTTTGTATTTTTAGTAGAGACGGGGTTTCACTGTGTTTGCCAGGATGGTCTTGATCTCCTGACCTCATGATCCTCCCACCTCAGCCTCCCAAAGTGCTGGGATTACAGGTGTGAGCCACCACGCCCAGCCTTAACACTTATATTTTATATAGTCATTTGGTATAGTTAACTATCAAAAAGTCCTGTCCACATCATGACAACCTGTATGAATTTTGGAAACCTCTTCATCAATACAATGGAAAATTGGTAAAGTAAGTGTAGATATTTAAGCAGATTAATTATTAATATTTAAGTATTGACATGAAATGGAATTATGTCATAGTTCTGGCATGGGACTTGGGGGTGTTCCTCTGTTGCCTCTTGCTAGATGTCAAATTCTTGGCCTGTGGAGACCAAAGGATAAACTGACACCTTCATTGGAAACCCTAGTCCAGAATGAAAGTCCTCATTTCAGGATATACCATTTCCTCCCATGCATTTTCTTTTTCTTTCTTTCTTTTTTTTTTTTTTTTAGACGAGTCTTGCTCTGTCACCCAGGCTGGAGTGAAGTGGCCTGATATCGGCTCACTGCAACCTCCATCACCCGGGTTCAAGCAATTCTCCTGCCTAAGCCTCCTGAGTAGCTGGGATTACAGGTGTGCGCCACCACACTGGCTAATTTTTGTATATATATATATTTTGTTTTTGGAGGCAGAGTTTTGCTTTTGTTGCCAAGGCTAGAGTGTGATGGTGTGATCTCAGCTCACCACAACCTCTGTTTCCCAGGTTCAAGCGATTCTCTTGCCTAGGCCTCCTGAGAAGCTGAGATTATAGGCGTGCGCCACCAAGCCCAGCCAATTTTGTATTTTTAGTAGAGATGGGTTAGTCCATGTTGGTCAGGCTACTCTCGAACTCCCAACCTCAAGTGATCTGCCTGCCTCAGCCACCCAAAGTGCTGGGATTATAGGTGTGAGCCACAGAGCCTGGCGCTAATTTTTGTATTTTTACTAGAGAAAAGGTTTCGCCATGTTGGCCAGGCTGGTCTCCAACTCCTGACCTCATGTAATCCTTCTGCCTTAGCCACCCAAAGTGCTGGGATTACAGGTGTGAGCCATCATACCTGGCCCTTTTTATTTTTATTTCTTTTTTGAGACAGGGTGTTGCACTGTTGCTCAGGCTGGAGTGTAGTGGTGTGATCTCAGCTTACTGCAACCTCCACATTCTGGGCTCAAGCAATCCTCCCACCTCAGCCTCCCTAGTACCTGGGACGGCAGCTGTGTGCCACCATGTCCAGCTAATTTTTGTATTAGTAGACATGGGGTTTTGCTATGTCATCCTGGCTGGTCTTGAATTCCTGGACTCAAGTGATCCACCTGCTTCAGCGTCCCAAAGTGGTGTGATTATGGGCATGAGCCACCTTGCCTGGCCTATTTTTAACTTTTTGATGAAATACCAAACTCTGTTACAAATAGGCTTCACCATTTTATATTCCGCATACAGTATTCAATGGTTGTGATTTTTCTCCGACCTTGCCAACCCTTGCTATTTTACATTTGTTGGATTATAGCCTTTCTAGTGTGTGTGAAGGAGCATCTGGTTGTGGTTTCAGTTTGGATGGCCATAATGATAATGATATTGATCACCTTCTCATGTGCTTATTTTCCATTTGCATGTTTTTTGGCAGTGTGTGTTCAAATCTTTCTCCATTTGTAATTTGGTTGTTTTTCTTGTTGAGTTACACAAATTCTTTGTATATTGTGGTTAACAGACTGTTGTTATATATATAACGTGCAAGCAAACATTTTCTTCCTTTTTGTGGGTTGTCTCTTCACTTTCTTTTTTTTTTTGAGATGGAGTCTTGCTCTGTTGCCCAGGCTGGAGTGCAGTGGTGGGGTCTTGGCTCACCACAACCTCTGCCTCCTGGGTTCAAGCAATTCTCGTGCCTCAGCCTCCCTAGTAGCTGGGATTACAGGCATGGGCCACCACGCCCAGCTAATTTTTTGTATTTTTAGTAGAGACCGGATTTCTCCATGTTGGTCAGACTGTGTCAAACTCCTGATGGCAGGTGATACGCCTGCCTCTACCTCCCAAAGTGCTGGGATTACAGGTGTGAGCCACCACGCCTGGCCAGTTTTTATTTATATATTTATTTATTTTTGAGGCTATATCTTGCACTCTTTCCCAAGGCTGGAGTGCAGTGCTGCCATCTCTGCTTACTGCACCCTCCACATTCTGTGCTCAAGCAGTCCTCCTTCCTCATCCTCCCTAGTAGCTGGGACTACAGGTGTGTGCCACCGTACCTGACTAATTTTTGTAGTTTTAGTAGATATGGGCTTTTGCTATGTCCTTCTGGCTGGTCTTGAACTCCTGGACTCAATTGATCCACCTGCCTCGGCCTCCCAAAGTGCTGGGGTGCTGGGATTACAGGCGTGAGCTACCATGCCTGGTCTTTTTTGTTTTGTTTTGTTTTGTTTGTTTTTTTAGACATAGTCTTGCACTGTCACCTAGGATGGAGTATAGTGGTACAGTCTCGGCTTACTGCAACCTCCACATTCTGGGCTCAAGCGGTCCTCCCACTGCAGCCTCCCTAGTAGCTGGGTCTACAGGTGTGTGGCACCATGCCTGGCTAATTTTTGTATTTTTAGTCGAGACGGGGTTTTGCTATGTCCTTCTGACTGGTCTTGAACTCCTATACTCAAGTGATCTGCCTGCTTTAGCCTCCCAAAGTGCTAGGATTACAGGCATGAGCCACCATTCCCATCGTGTTTTTAACTTTGTGAGGAAATATCAAACTATGTTACAAATAGGCTGCACCATTTTATATTCCACATACAGTATTTAATGGTTGTGATTTCTCTCCAACCTTGCCAACACTCGTTACTTTACATTTGTTGGATTGTAGCCTTTCTAGTGTGTGTGAAACAGTATTTGGTTGTGGTTTCAGTATGGATGGCCATGATGATAATGATATTGGTCATTTTTCATATGCTTGTTTAAACCGGAAGAGACCGGATCAAACCGGTTTTGACCGGATCAAACCGGATCCAACCGGATCAAACCAGACCAGACCGGAACAAACCGGTTTTGACCAGATCAAACCGGACAAGACCGGATCAAACCGGTTTTGGCTGGATCAAACCGGATCCAACCGGATCCAACCGGTTTTGACCGGATCAAACGGGACCAGACCGGATCAAATCGGTTTTGACCGGATCAAACCGGATTCAACCGGACCAGACCGGATCAAACCGGACAAGACCGGATCAAACTGGTTTTGACCGGACCAGACCGGATCAAACTGGACCAAACCGGTTTTGACCGGATCAAACCGGATTCAACCGGAGCAGACCAGATCAAACCGGTTTCGACCGGATCAAACCAGACCAGACCGGATCAAACCGGTTTTGGCTGGATCAAACCGGATCCAACCGGATCAAACCGGATCAAACCGGATCAAACCGGTTTTGACCGGATCAAACCGGATCAAACCGGATCAAACCGGTTTTGACCGGATCAAACCGGATTCAACCTGACCAGACTGGATCAAACCGGTTTTGACCAGATTAAACCGGACAAGACCGGATCAAACTGGTTTTGACCGGAGCAGACCGGATCAAACCGGATCAAACCGGACCAAGCCGGTTTTGACCGGATCAAACCGGATTCAACCGGAGCAGACCGGATCAAACCGATTTTGGCTGGATCAAGCCGGATCCAACCGGATCCAACCGGATCAAACCGGTTTTGACCGGATCAAACCGGACCAGACCGGATCAAACCGGTTTTGGCCGGATCAAACTGGATCAAACCAGATCAAACTGGACCAGACCGGATCCAACGGGATCAAACCGGACCAGACCGTATCAAACCGGACTAGACCGGATCAAACCGGACCAGACCGCATGAAACCGGATCAAACCGGAGCAGACCGGATCAAACCGGATCAAACTGGACCGGACCGGATCAAACCGGTTTTGACCGGATCAAACCGAACCAGACGGAATCCAACCGGACTAGACCGGATCAAACTGGACCAGACCGGATCAAATCGGATGAAACCGGACTAGACCGGATCAAACAGGTTTTGACCGGATCAAACTGGACTAGACTGGATCAAACCGGTTGTGACCGGATCCAACCGTATCAAACCGGATCAAACCGGAATAGACCAGATCAAACCGGTTGTGACCGGATCCAACTGGATCAAACCGGACCAGACCGGATCAAACCAGCTGTGAGCGGATCCAACCGGATCAAACCGGATCAAACCGGTTTTGACTGGATCAAACCGGACCAGACCGGATCAAACGGGATCAAACCGGACCAAACCGGTTTTCACCGGATCAAACCGGATTCAACCGGACCAGACTGGACCAGACCGGATCAAACTGGATCAAACCAGATAAGACCGGATCAAACCGGTTTTGGCTGGATAAAACCGGATCAAACCGGATCAGACCGGATCAAACTGGACCAGACCAGATCAAACCGGACCAAACCGGTTTTAACCGGATCAAACCGGATACAACCGGAGCAGACCGGATCAAACCGGTTTTGTCCGGATCAAACCGGACCAGACCGGATCAAACCGGTTTTGGCCGGATCAAACCGGACCGCACCGGACAAAACCGGTTTTGACCGGATCAAACCAGATTCAACCGGAACAGACCGGATCAAACCGGTTTTGACCGGATCAAACCGGACAAGACCCGAGCAAACCGGTTTTGACCGGACCAGACCGGATCAAACCGGATCAAACCGGACCAAACCGGTTTTGACCGGATCAAACCGGATTCAACCAGAGAAGACCAGATCAAACCGGGCCAGACCGGTTCAAACCGGACCGGACCGGATCAAACCGGTTTTGACCAGATCAAACCGGACCAGACGGGATCCAACCAGACTAGACCGCATCAAACCGGACCAGACCGGATCAAATCGGATCAAACCGGACTAGACCGGATCAAACCGGTTGTGACCGGATCCAACCGTATCAAACCAGATCAAGCCAGACTAGACCGGATCAAACCGGTTGTGACCGGATCCAACCGGATCAAACCAGACCAGACCGGATCAAACCGGCTGTGACCGGATCCAACCGGATCAAACCGGACCAAACCGGTTTTCACCTGATCAAACCGGATCCCACCGGATCAAACCGGACCAGACCGGATCAAACCGGTTTTGACCGAATCAAACCGGATCCAACCGGATCCAACCGGACCAGACCGGATCAAACCGGTTTTGACCGAATCAAACTGGATCCAACCGGATCCAACCGGACCAGACCGGATGAAACCGGTTTTGACTGAATCAAAGCGGATCAAATCGGACCAGACCAGATCAAACCGGTTTTCACCAGATCAAACCGGACCAGACCGGATCAAACCGGTTTTGACCGAATCAAACCGGATCCAACCGGTTCAAACCGGACCTCACCGGTCCAAGCCGGTTTTGACCGGATGAAACCAGATCCAACCAGACCAGACCGGATCAAACTGGATCAAACCGGATCAGACCGGATCAAACCGGTTTTGACAGGATGAAACCAGATCAAACTGGACTAGACTGGATCAAACCGGTTGTGACCGGATCCAACTGGATCAAACCGGACCAGACCGGATCAAACCAGACCAGATCAAACCGGTTTTGACCAGATCAAACGGGATCAGACCGGATCAAACCGGACCAAACCGGACCAAACCGGTTTTGACCGGATCAAACCGGATCCAACCAGAGCAGACCGGATCAAACTGGTTTTGGCCGGATCAAACTGGTTTTGACCGGATCAAACCGGACCCAACGGGATCAAACCGGACCAAACCAGACTAGACCAGATCAAACCGGACCAGACCGGATCGGACCGGATCAAACCGGTTTTGACCGGATCAAACCGGATCAAACCGGTTGTGACCGGATCAAACTGGATCAAACCGGATCAAACCGGAATAGACCAGATCAAACCGGTTGTGACCAGATCCAACTGGATCAAATCGGACCAGACCGGATCAAACCGGTTTTGACCAGATCAAACCGGATCAAACCGGATCAGACCAGATGAAACCGAACCACACCGGATCAAACCGGACTAGACCGGGTCAAAGCGGTTTTGACCGGAGCAGACCGGATCAAACCGGAGCAGACCGGATCAAACCGGTTTTGGCTGGATCAATCCGGATTCAATCGGATCAAACCGGGTTTGACCGGATCAAACCAGACCAGACCGGATCAAACCGGATCAAACCGGCTCAAACCCGATGGAACTGGATCAAACCGGATCAAACCGGCTCAAACCGGATGGAACCGGATCAAACTGGATCAAAATGGCTCAGACCGGTTCCAACTTGCTCAAACAGGATAAAACCGGATGGAACCGGATCAAATCGGATCAAACCGGCTCAGACCGGTTCCAACCGGTTCAAACTGGATCAAACCGGATAAAACCAGCTCAAACCGGATCAAACCGGATGAAACCGGCTCAAATCGGATGGAACCGGATCAAACCGGATCGAACTGGCTCAGACTGGTTCCAACCAGTTCAAACTGGATCAAACCGGATCAAACCGGCTCAAACCGGATTAAACCGGATGGAACCGGATGAAAGCGGCTCAAACCGGATGGAACCGGATCAAACCGGATCAAACCGGATGGAACCGGATGAAACCGGCTCAAACCGGATGGAACCGGCTCAAATCGGATGGAACCGGATCAAACCGGATCGAACTGGC
>NW_020257708.1:0-11897 GCF_003255815.1 Theropithecus gelada
TGGCATGATCTTGGCTCACCACAACCTCCACCTCCCGGGTTCAAGCGATTCTCATGCCTCAGTCTCCTTAGTAGCTGGGACTACACGCACCCGCCACCACGGCTGGCTAATTTTTGCATTTGTAGTGGAGACGGGGTTTCACCGTGTTGGCAAGGCTGGTCTTGAACTCCTGACCTGACCTCCAGTGATCTGCCTGCCTTGGCCTCCTAAAGTGCTGGGATTACAGGCATGAGCCACCATGCCCAGCCACCCTCAATTTATAAATCAAGGAAATACTAGTTCCCTGGAACCAAAGTTCATGTTTGAAATAATTAGGAAAGAAAAATAAAATCTCGGTGCTGAAGGAAAGGCAAATCGCACAGTTGATTGTCAAAATTGCAGAAGAAGACTGGGCGCAGTGGCTCACTCCTGTAATCCCAGCACTTTGGGAGACTGAGGTGGGCAGATCACCTGAGGTCAGGAGTTCGAGACCAGCCTGGACAAGATGGTGAAATCCCGTCTCTACTAAAAATACAAAAATTAGCCTGCTGTGGTGGCACGTACCTGTAGTCCCGGCTACTTGGGAGGCTGAGGCAGGAGAATCGCTCGAACCCGGGAGGTGGAGGTTGTATTGAGCCGAGATCATGGCGCTGCATTACAGCCTGGGTGACAGAGTGAGACTCTGTTTAAAAAAAAAAAAAGAAATTTCAGAAGAATTTACTGGACAGACTATTACCTTGCTATATTCTCTAGCCCTGTGTTAGCAGTTGCAAGGTATTTTAGTTTAAACACTTATATTTTTCTTTTTTCTTTTTTTTTTTTGAGACAGTCTCACTCTGTTGCCCAGGCTGGAGTGCAGTGGCACTATTTCTGCTCACTGCAAGCTCCGCCGTCTCCCAGGTTCATGCCATTCTCCTGCCTCAGCCTCCCGAGAAACTGGGACTACAGGCACCCACCACCACGGCTGGCTAACTTTTTTGTATTTTTAGTAAAGACGGGGTTTCACCATGTTTGCCAGGATGGTCTCGATCTCCTGACCTCGTGATCTGCCCACCTCGGCCTCCCAAAGTGCTGGGATTACAAGTGTGAGCCACTGCGCCCGGCCCTAACACTTATATTTTATATAGTCATTTGGTATAGTTAACTATCAAAAAGTCCTGTCCACATCATGACAACCTATATGAAATTTGGAAACCTCTTCATCAATACAATGGAAAATTGGTAAAGTAAGTGTAGATATTTAAGCAGATGAATTATTAATATTTAAGTATTGAGATGGAATGTAATTATGTCATAGTTCTGGCATGGGACTTGGGGGGCTTCCTCTGTTGCCTCTTGCTGGATGGCAAATTCTTGGCATGTGGAGACTGAAGGATAAACTGTCACCTTCATTGGAAACCCTAGTCCAGAATGAAAGTCCTCATTTCAGGATATACCATTTCCTCCCATGCATTTTCTTTTTCTTTCTTTCTTTTTTTTTTTTTTGAGACGAGTCTTGCTCTGTCACCCAGGCTGGAGTGAAGTGGCCTGATATCGGCTCACTGCAACCTCCGTTGCCCGGGTTCAAGCAATTCTCCTGCCTCAGCCTCCTGAGTAGCTGGGGTTACAGGTGTGCACCACCACACTGGCTAATTTTTGTGTGTGTGTGTGTGTGTGTGTGTGTGTGTGTATATATATATATATATATATTTTTTTTTTGGAGGCAGAGTTTTGCTTTTGTTGCCAAGGCTAGAGTGCGATGGTGCGATCTCGGCTCACCGCAACCTCTGCTTCCCAGGTTCAAGCGATTCTCCTGCCTAGGCCTCCCGAGTACCTGAGATTACAGGCATGCACCACCAAGCCCAGCCAATTTTGTATTTTCGGTAGAGATGGGGTTAGTCCATGTTGGTCAGGCTAGTCTCAAACTCCCAACCTCAAGTGCTCCGCCTGCCTCAGCCACCCAAAGTGCTGGGATTACAAGTGTGAGCCACAGAGCCTGGCGCTAATTTTTGTATTTTTACTAGAGAAAAGGTTTCGCCATATTGGCCAGGCTGGTCTCCAACTCCTGACCTCAAGTAATCCGTCTGCCTTAGCCACCCAAAGTGCTGGGATTACAGGTGTGAGCCATCATACCTGGCCCTTTTTATTTTTTATTTTTTTTGAGACAGGGTCTTGCACTGTTGCCCAGGCTGGAGTGTAGTGGTGCGATCTCAGCTTACTGCAACCTCCACATTCTGGGTTCAAGCAATCCTCCCACCTCAGCCTCCCTAGTACCTGGGACTGCAGCTGTGTGCCACCATGTCCAGCTAATTTTTGTATTAGTAGAGATGGGGTTTTGCTATGTCATCCTGACTGGTCTTGAACTGGACTCAAGTGATCCACCTGCTTCAGTCTCCCAAAGTGCTGGGATTACAGGCATGAGCCACCTTGCCTGGCCTATTTTTAACTTTTTGATGAAATACCAAACTCTGTTACAAATAGGATGCACCATTTTATATTCCGCATACAGTATTTAATGGTGATTTTTCTCCGACCTTGCCAACCCTTGTTATTTTACATTTATTGGATTATAGCCTTTCTAGTGTGTGTGAAGGAGTATCTGGTTGTGGTTTCAAGTTTGGATGACCATAATGATAATGATATTGATCATCATTTCATGTGCTTCTTTGCCATTTGCATGTCTTTTTGGCAAAGTGTGTGTTCGACTCTTTCTCCATTTGTAATTTGCTTGTTCTTGTTGAGTTATACAAATCTTTTATATATTGTAGTTAACAGACCATTGTTGGATATATAATGCGCAAATATTTTCTTCTTTTCTGTGGGTTGTCTTTTCTCTTCCTCTTTTTTTTTTTTTTTAGGAGACTAAGTATTGCTCTGTTTCCCAGGCTGGAGTGCAGTAGTGCGCTCTTGGCTCATCACAACCTCTGCCTCCTGGGTTCATGCGAGTAGCTGCGATTACAGGCATGGGACACCTTGCCTGGCTAATTTTTTGTGTTTTTGGTGGAGATGGGGTTTCTCCATGTTGGTCATACTGTTCTCAAATTCATGATCTGAGATGAACCGCCTGCCTCTGCCTAGCAAAGTGCTGGGATTACAGGATTGAGCCACCATGCCCGGCCATTATTTATTTATTTATTTATTTATTTTATTTTTGAGAGAAGGTCTTGCACTGTTGCCCAGGCTGGAGTAGTGGTGCCATATTGGCTTACTGCAACCTCCACATTCTGGGCTCAAGTGGTCCTCCTGCCTCAGCCTCCCTAGTAGCTGGGACTACAGGTGTGTGGCACCATGCCTGGCTAATTTTTGTATTTTTAGTAGAGACAGGGTTTTGCTATGTCCTTCTGCTGGTCTTGAACTCCTGCACTCAAGTGATCTGCCTGCTTCAGCCTCCCAAAGTGCTGGGATTACAAGCATGAGCCACCGTGCCCATCATGTTTTTAACTTTGTGAGGAAATACCAAACTATGTTACAAATAGGCTCCACCATTTTATATTCCACATATAGTATTTAATGGTTGTGATTTCTCTCCAACCTTGCCAACACTTGTTACTTTACATTTGTTGGATTGTAGCCTTTCTAGTGTGTGTGAAAGAGTATTTGGTTGTGGTTTCAGTTTGGATGGCCATAATGATAATGATATTGATCATCTTTTCATGTGCTTGGTTTTCATTTGCATGTCTTTTTGGCAAAGTGTGTGTTCAACTCTTTCTCCATTTATAATTTGGTTGTTCTTGTGGTTGAGTTATACAAATTTTTAATATATTGTAGTCAACAGACCGTTGTTGGATATATAATGTGCAGATATTTTCTTGTTTTCTGTGGGTTGTCTTTTCACTTTCTCTTTTTTTTTTTTTTTTTTTGGAGACTGAATCTTGCTTTGTTCCCCGGGCTGGAGTGCAGTGGTGCACTCTTGTCTCACCACAACCTCCGCCTCCTGGGTTCAAGTGATTCTTCTGCCTCAGCCTCCCGAGTAGCTGGGATTACAGGCATGTGCCACTACGCCCAGCTAATTTTGTATTTTTAGTCGAGATGGGGTTTGTTTTTGTTGGTTAGGCTGGTCTTGAACTCCCATCCTCAGTTGATCCTTCTGCCTCAGCCTCCAGAAGAGCTGGAATTACAGGCGTGAGCCACCACTCCCGGCCCTAATTTTTGTAATTTTAGTAGAGACAAGGTTTCGCCATGTTGGCCAGGCTGGTCTCCAACTCCTGACCTCAAGTGTTCCGTCTGCCTCAGACTCCCAAATTGCTGGGATTATAGGCGTGAGCCATGATACTCATTCTTTTATTTTTTTAAGACAGGGTCTTGCACTGTTGCCCAGGTTGAAGTGTAGTGGTGCGATCTCAGCTTACTACAACCTCTACATTCTGGACTCAAGCAGTCCTTCCGCCTCAGTCTCCCTAGTAGCTGGGACTGCAGCTGTGTGCAACGATTCCTGGCTAATTTTTGTATTATTAGTAGAGATGGGGTTTTGCTCTGTCATCCTGGCTGGTCTTGAACTCCTGGACTCAAGTGATCCTCCTGCCTCTGCCTCCCAAAGTGCTAGGATTGCAGGCGTGAACCACAGTGCACAGCCAACTTACTTGATAATGTCTTCTGATGCATAAAAGTTTTTAATTTTGAGGAAATTATTTCTTTTGTGGCTAGTGCTTTTGGTTTCAGATCTGCAACACCTTTGCCAAATCTAAGGTCATGAAGATATATCCGTTTTCTTCTAGAGTTTCTGTTTGTAACTCTTATATGTAGGGCTTTGAACCATTTTGAGTTACTTTTTCTGTGTTGTGAGGTAAGTGTACAGTCACGGTACAGTTTGTTACCTCTGACTGTAGGTAGTCAGATGCTAGCAGCGTTTGTTGAATTTAGTGGTCTTGGCTCATGTCAAAACTCAGTTGGCCGTAGAGGTATGGTTTTATTTCTGGACTGGACATTCAGTTCCATTGATTTATATTTGTCTCCTTATGCCAGTATTGTGTTGTCTTGATTACTATTCCTTTGCAGTAATATTTGATAATGATAAATGTGAGCAACTAAGTGGGCTTTTGGTTTTCAGGAGTATTTTGGCTATTCAAGATCACTTGATATTTATACAAAGAGTTAGGGTCAGGGGTCAGGGTTACAGTTGTTAGGTTTAGGGTTGCTAACATTAGGTTTGTTAGTGTTGTTAGGGTTAGGGTTGTTAGATTTAGGGTTGTTAGGATTTTAGGGTTATAGTTTTAGAGATGGGGTTGGGGTTAGTGTTAGCATTAGGGTTGTGGTTGGGTTTGGGGTTGGATTTAGGGTTTAGGTTGGGGTTCTGTTAGGTTTAGGGCTAGGGTTAGGGTTAGGGTTTAGGGTTAGCATTTAGGATTAGGGTTAGGGTTAGGGTTTAACGGTAGGGGTTAGGGTTAGGGTTTAGCAGTAGGGGTTAGGGTTAGGTTTAGTGGTTAGGGTCAAAAGAAAATCTTGAAAATCTTAAAAATCTCCAAAAATATTGGTGAGAAAAAAGCTTTAGCCTTCATATGAAGAAGATAAAAACTTGTTCCATTTTCCAGAAACACAGCTGTAATACATATATAAAATGGGGTAAAGATAAAACCCAAGTCCTCTATATAAACTGGTGAATTTTGTATTCTTGTAATCACATTAGTCAGGGTTCACCAGAAAGGCACAATCCGTCGGATTTATGTAGATAGACAGATGAGAGAAGATTCATTAGGGAAACTGGTTCACATAATTATGGAGGCTGAGAAAGTCCACAATAGGCTGTCTCCAAGTTGGGGAACCAGGAAAGCTGGTAGCATTGCTCAGTCCATGTGCAAAGGGCTCAGAATCAGTTAAGCCAATGGTGTAACTCTCATTCTGAGGCCAAAGGCCTGAGACCCTGAAGTTCTGATGTCAAAGACAAGAGAAGGATGTTTCAGTTTCAGGAGATAATTCATCTTTCCTCTTCCTTTTTGTTCTACTGGGCTCTCAAGCAATTGGATGGTGCCTTTTTTAGTCCATTTTTATACTGCTATGAAGAAGTACCTGAGTATAAGCAATTTGTAAAGAACAAAGAGGTTTAATGGGCTGACAGTTCCCCATGGCTGGAGGGGCCTCACAATCATGACGGAAGGGGAAGCAAAGATGTCTTTCTTCACATGGCAGCAGCAAGAAGTGCTAAGTCAACGGGGAAAAGCCCCTTATAAAACCATCAGATCATGAGAACAGCATGGCAGTAACCACCACCATGATTCAATCGTACCCCACCAGGTCCCTCCCACAACATGTAGGGATCATAGGATCTACAATTCAAGATGAGATCTGCGTGGGGACACAGTCAAACCGTATCAGTGCCCATCCACATTGGGTCAGAGTGGATCTTCCTTATCTCAGTGTCTTCCAGAAACACCCTCACACTTATGCCCAGAAACTGTGCTTTACCAGCTATGTTAGTATCTCTTAATCCAATCAAGCAGACATCTACAATTAACTATCAGAATATTTATACCTGATTCGTGGCTAAAATTTCAGGATGAAAGCCATGAGATCTCTATTTGTGTTTGTATGTCTATCAATGTATGTTCTGTATATTTGATTTTTCTTAACTCTGGATAGCATTGCAAAATTCATTTATACAATCCTCTAAAAGTGCTCTATTCTAACTTGGCTTGGAAAAAAAAAATCATTTATAAATAAATATTCCCCAAACTCCTAGAAATATAGGAACTGATTCAAATGTTTTTCAGGTTAACGTGATTTGGATAAAACTTAGTTAAATAAGATAAATTTAATATTTTTTGTGTAATAAAACAACTATGTCTTCAGAGTTATCACTATTAAATATAAAACAAACAAGTTTTTGTTTTTGTGTTTTTTTTTTTCCTTGAGATGTAGTCTTTCTCTGTCACCCAGGCTGGAGTGCCGTGGTGCGATCTTGGCTCACTGCAAGCTCCAGCTCCCAGATTTGTGCCATTCTCCTGCCTCAGTCTCCCGAGTAACTGGGGCACCAGGTGCTTGCCACCACATCTGGCTAATTTTTTTTGTATTTTTTTTTAGTAGAGACAGGGTTCCACAGTGTTAGCCAGTATGGTGTTGATCTCCTGACCTTGTGATCCACCTGCCTCAGCCTCCCAAAGTGCTGGGATTACAGGAGTGAGCCACTGTGCCCGGTCCCTATAACAACTCTTGATGTCTGAGTGGGTTCCCACATAGTCATCTGTTGTAAGACTTTCTGATTCCTTTTTTTCCTTTGGTCATTATGAATAGGGCTTCTGTACATAATTGCATGGTAGCTTTTGTTTGGAAATAATATCAAAGTAGCTGTCAAAATAGTTACGAATATGATTTTTGGATTGTAAGGTGAGACTTGTTTAGCTTTGGGAAAAACTGCCCAACTTGTAATAGGGGAGGAAAAATAATTTTCTCTCTACCTTTACAGAATTCTTAGATGGGACTCTCTGTAACACATTACAGATTAAAATGAGAAAAAAAGTAGACAAGTTTAAAAATATGTATACCTTATGGATACATGGGAGATACTCAGGGAAAAATGAGTAAATCCCCAACAGGTGGCTTTCAATTCAAGTGTAAATGCTATCTTCAACTTAAAGAAAGAAGATTTGAGGCTCAGTAGTGGGGACGTAACAAGCAAAAGCACAGTAGACAAGGGTAAGTTTTCTTACACAGACTTAACTCCATGCATTCTCTGTTGATAAGACTCTTTAGTGATTTAGTCATCCTTCTCTTCTTGGTTGGTGCCGAGAGAGAGAGAGAGAGAGAGAGTGAGTGAGAGAGAGAGAGATCTTTTAAATGGGGATTTCATTTATAGATGTAAATTTTCCTTACACAAGGGAACTTCTACTCTGTTTTCAGAACTTCTTTTTTAGCATTTTTTCAGAGTAATCAGCTCAGAATAGTTCTTATGCCAAAGGGACATATTTTGGGGTGGCATATTCTGGTGTTACACACTGTCTTCCACCAGCAATGAAAAGAGTTCTTGTTTTTCCTCCAGCAATTTGTCTTTTTTTTAGAGTTTAGCAGTTCTAACAGATATAAACCAGCTGTGCTATCTCATTGTGGTTTTCAGTTCTCTAGTGTGTTGAGCATCTTTTTGTATGTTTACTTGCCATCTGTAGATCGTCTTTGGTGAGGTGTCTGTTCAGAACTGTGTGCATTTTTAATTGGGCTGTTTAACTTATTGTTCAGTTTTAAGAATTTTGTATGTATTTTGAATACAAATTCTCAGATCTGTATTTTGCAAAATTGTTTTTCAATATGTGGCTTGTCTTTTTGTTCCATTAACAAGGTCTTTTCCAGAGTATAAACTTTAAATATTAAGAAATCCACGTTGTCATTTCTTCTGCGTATATCAACCTTTTGTGTCATTTGTTAAAATTCATTACCAAACCCAAAGGCACATAGCTTTTCTTGTATAGTTTCTTCTAGAAATTGTATAGTTTTGCATTTTTAGTGTCAGGATGATTTTGAGTGATTATTTGTGTAAGTTGTAAAGTTTTCATCTACACGCATATCATTTCCTATGGTTTCCAGTAATCATTCCCTCACTATTTTTGGGAAAGACACAGGATAGTGGGCTCTGTTAGAGCAGATAGATGGCTAGACATGAACAGGAGGGGGAGCTCCTGGAAAAGGGAAAGTCTGGGAAGGCTCACCTGGAGGGACCACCAAAAATTCACATTTAGTGGCATCTGTAATGCTAGAGTGGATAGACACTTGTCAATTGTGGGTAGGAGGGAGAAGAGGTACCTATGCAGAAAGAAACACCCTAGAAATCCTCTTAAGATGCCCCAGTCATCATTCACTCTGCAGTAATAATGTCACAATATTGCTAGATACATGCTGATAAGGACAAAGGGGACATTCTTAAAAGAAACCTGGCACCATAAGTACAGATTAGGGCAGAGAAGCACATTCAAAAGAGATAGACGCAGTAGGTACAAATGTGACTGCTGTCAGCCTGCCCAGGATGGCAGGAAGGAGCCTGGTGCCAGAGTGGATTCCAACCGATCACCACACATGTACCTCAGCCAACAGTGAGGAGGTCCCACAAGCCTAAGTGGGGTAAGTTGGGGACCTAAGGCAGTAGCAGGAAAACCAGACAAAGAAAACTGCTGGACCCTTGAGACAGAGGCAGGAATGTGAAGAAGTCCAAACTAAAATTCCCTGCACAGGACTCTTATGCTGCTTTCCTGCACGATCAGCCTACTCCTCTCTATTTTTCTACAATAAGCTCTTCACACTATATTTTTTTCAATGAAGTTGTCTGCCATCTCTGTATTGCCCCTTGGTGAAAATCTTTCTTCCAAGTTAGACAAGAACTGGGACATCCATTTCCAGAACTGATGGCGCTCAATAACTGGCGCTCCAACTTTAAGTGGTGCAGAAGGTGGCCTTTAGGGGGCGCCAGCCGTCACACTTGGAGCAAGAGGGCCCTGCATAGTCCCCATCTCCCTGCAGGTGTTGTGCTGCGACGACACTGCCAGTAAGAGGGCCCGGAAGTGTCCCCAGCTGCCAGCAGGGGGCGTACCACGAGTACACTGTGAGCAAGAGGATCCTGCAGTGTCCCTAGCTGCCAGCAGGTGGCGCACGGGCACCACACCATGAGCAAGAGGACCCTGCAGTGTCCGGTTGGCAGCAGGGGGCGTGCTGCCACTATACTGTGAGCAAGAGGATCCTGTAGTGCCCCCAGCGGCCAGAAGGGGGCGTGCCCCCACTACAAGGTAAGCAAGAGGGCCCGGCAGTGTCCCCAGCTGCCAGCATCGGAAGTGTTGCCACTACACTGTGACCCAGAGAACCCTGCAATGTCCCCAACTGCCAGCAAGCGGCGTGCCGTGACTATACTGCGAGCAAGAGGGCCCTGCAGTGTCCCGGCGCCAGCAGGGGGCGCTGGCCACCACTGTAAGAAAGAGGGCCCTGCAGTTGCTCTAGTCGCCAGCAGGGGGCGCACTTGCACAGCACTGTGAGCAAGAGGGCCCTGTAGTGCACGGCTGCAAGCAGGGGGCGCCAGAGCCCGGCTTTTCAGATTACTGATGTTTCGCCTGTCTCTGCGCCCCTCCCCTCGTGGCATGCGTCTCTGCGCCTGCGCCGCGCCCCTTCAGGCCCACGCGGCGTGCGTCTCTGAGCCTGCGCCGCGACCCTCCCCCCCCCAACACCGCGCGGGCGTGCGACTCTGGGCTTGCACCGCGCCGGCCTGCGACTCTGCGCCTGCGCCGGCCTGCGCCACGCCTGGCGTGCGACTCTGCGCCTGCGCTGCGCCGGCGTGCGACTCTGCGCCTGCGCTGGCGCTGTACGTTTGTGAGGGCGGAGCTGCATTCTCCTCAGCCCAGACACTGAGAGCATCGTGAGGGCAGAGCTGTCTTCTCCTCTGCACAGACATGGGGGGGTACCGTGAAGGCAGAGCCGCGTTCTACTCAGCCCAGACCCTGGCGTGGGGGGCACCGCGAGGGCGGAGCTGCGTTGTGCTCAGCACAGACGTTGGCGGCACCGCCTCGCTTTGGGACAACTCGGGGTCGCATCCACAGTGAATAAAATCCTTCCTGTTTCTAGCCCTGAATAGCAAAGGTCAGAGACTACTTAGAATGGTTCAGTGTGGAAAACGGGAAACCGAAATCCCCTCTGAATCCTGCGCACAGAGGTTCTCTCCACCCAAGGGTTAGGGTTAGGATTTTAGGTGTTTTAATTTAATTTAATTTGGCACTAACTGTTTTGATTTAATTTAATGTAACTTAATTTAGGAGAGCTAAGTAATTAAACATGAGGCCAAAGTACATAAGAAAGTGGCAGTCTTTTATTGCAAATATGCATACACTCTCGGACGAGGTTCTCTGGTCCTCAGGTGTGGGGGGCCAGGGAAGTCGCGCCGGCGCTCTCGGGTGATGTTCTCCGGTCCACAAATGCGGGGGCCGAAGAAGTCACCCTGGCTCCTGCCAGTGGCAGACTTTTATGCATTGGTACTGGAAGGGGGAGGGCAGTGGGCAGGATAAGGGTGTGATAGGGGCGTCTCCATAGGCGTGGCTGGGTAAGTTTTGATCTCTTCGGATTGACATCACCTGGAGCATGCTCGGTTGATCTGCATCTTCCCGCGCGCGGGAAAGTTGGTGAGGAAGAACCCGGAAGCAACAGGGACTGCTCCATCTTGTTCACCTTCCTCCATCTTGTCCCTTTTCCTTCACCCAAACATTAGGGTTAGGGTTTTAGGGTTAGGGCTAGGGCGAAGGTGAGGGTTAGAGGGTTAGAGGGTAGAGGATTAGAGGGTTAGGGTTAGGGTTGTGAGGGTTAGGGTTAGGGTTAGGGGTCAGGGTCAGGGGCCGGAGTTGGGGTCGGGTTAGGGGTTAGGGTTGGGGTTGGGTTAGGGTTTAGGTTCGAGGTCAGGGTTAGGGCTAGGGTTAGGGCTTGGGGTTGGGGTTAGGGGTTAGGGTCAGGGTTAGAGGTTAGGTCAGGGTTCGGGGTTGAGGTCGGTGTCAAGGTTAGGGTTAGGGTTTAGGGTTAGGGGTAGTGTTAGGGTTGGGTTAGCGGTAGCATTAGGGTTATTTTTGGGTTAGGGTTAGGGGTTAGGGTTGGGTTAGGGTTAGGGTTTGGTTCCATTTTAGTGTTAAGATTCGAGTTAGGGTTTGGGTTCTGTTTTGGGTTAGGTTTAGGGTTAGGGTTCAGGTTCGGGTTAGGGTTCGTGTTTGGTTTCAGGTTAGGGTTCAAGCCATTCTCCTGCCTCAGCCTCCCGAATAGCTGGCATTATAGGCACACACCACCATGCCCAGCTAATTTTTTTATTTTTGGTATCGACAGGGTTTCACCATGTGTCCCAGGCTTCTCTCCAACTCCTGACATCAAGTAATCCACCTGCCTCTGCCTCCCAAAGTGCTGGGATTACAGGCATGAGCCCCTGCGCCCAGTCTTTACTTTCTTCTCTGAGTCAGAGATCTCTAGCAAGATAGCCTTTTCACAACTTTTATTGCAACGGAAGT
>NW_020257709.1:0-39204 GCF_003255815.1 Theropithecus gelada
TAAGTTGTAGGGTACATGTGCATAACGTGCAGGTTTGTTACATATGTATACTTGTGCCTTGTTGGTGTGCTGCACCCATCAACTCGTCATTTACATCAGGTATAACTCCCAATGCAATCCCTCCCCCCGCCCCCCTCCCCATGATAGGCCCCGGTGTGTGATGTTCCCCTTCCCGAGTCCAAGTGATCTCATTGTTCAGTTCCCACCTATGAGTGAGAACATGCGGTGTTTGGTTTTCTGTTCTTGTGATAGTTTGCTAAGAATGATGGATTCCAGCTGCATCCATGTCCCTACAAAGGACACAAACTCATCCTTTTTTATGGCTGCATAGTATTCCATGGTGTATATATGCCACATTTTCTTAATCCAATCTGTCACTGATGGACATTTGGGTTGGTTCCAAGTCTTTGCTATTGAATACACCACTCTTTAATGGAGGAGTTCGCTAGCACTGCTTTTGAGGAATCTCAGAAGTGATATTTCGGAAATCATTGAATCCCATAATGAAAAATGAAATATCCTCAGATAAAACCTGGAGAGAAGCCTTCTCAGAAGCTGCTTTGTGGTGTGTGAACTCATCTCACATTCACACTATTGCTTTCACTGAGAAGTTTGCTAACACTGTTTTCACAGAATTTGCAATGAGATATACGGAGTGCATGGAGAACTCAAATATCCTCAGATAAAAACGAGAAAGAAGCTTTCTGAGGAACTTCTTTGTGATGTGTGAATTCATCTCACAGAGGTACACATTTCTCTTCTTGAAGCAGTTTGCTAACACTGTTCTCCCAGAATCTGCAAACTGATATTAGGGAGCGCCTTGAGGGCAATGGTGAAAAAGGAAATATCCTCAGATGAAAACTGGAAAGAAGCGTTCTGAAAAATTGCATTGTGATATGTGAATGCACCTCACAGAGTTACATTTTTCATTGATCAGTTTATCAACTCTGTTTTCTTCAAATCTGCAATGGGATATTTCTTAGCGCCATGAAGTTTACGGTGACAAAGGAAATATCCTCTGATAAAAACGAGAAAGAAGCTTTCTGAGAAACTGCTTTGTGATGTGTGAATTCATATCACAGGTTTACACGTTCCTCTCCATGAAGCAGTTTCCTAACACAGTTTTCGTGGAATCTTGAAAGTGATATTTCAGAGCGCATTGAGGCCTATGGTGAAAAAGGAAATATCTTCAGATGAAAATTGGAGAGAAGCATTCTAAAAAACTGCTTTTTGATGTGTGAATGCACCTCACAGAGTTACACTTTTATTTTCATTGATCAGTTTGTCAACACTGTTTTCTTGAAATCTGCAATGGGATATTTCTTAGTGCCATGAAGCTTATGGTGACAAAGGAAATATCCTCAGATAAAAACGAGAAAGAAGCTTTCTGAGAAACTGCTTTGTGATGTGTGTATTCATCTCACTGAGTTACACATGTATTTCTGGAGTCGTTTGCAAGCACTCTTTTTGTGGAATCTGAGAAGTGATATTTTGGATTTCTATGAAGACTCCTCAGACGAAGGAAATATCCTCAGATGAAAACTGGAAAGAAGCTTTCTGAGAAACTTCTTTGTGATGTGTAAATTCATCTCACAGACCTACACCTTTCTCTTCATGAAGCAGTTTGCTAACACTGTCTTCGTGGAATCTGAAAAGTGATATTTGGGAGCGCATTGATGGATATGGTGAAAAAGGATATATCCTCAGATGAAAAGTTTAAAGAAGTGTTCTGAGAAACTGCATGGTGATGTATGAATGTGACTCACAGAGTTACAGTGTTCTTTTCATTCATCAATTTGCTAACACTGTTTCTTTGAAATCTACAATGGGATATTTCTTATCACCATGAAGCTTATGGTGACAAAGGAAATATCCTCCCATAAAAACTAGACGGAAGCTTTCTGAGAAACTGTTTTGTGATGTGTGAATTTATCTCACAGGTTTACACGTTTCTCTCCATGAAGCAGTTTCCTAAAACAGTTCTCGTGGAATCTGCAAAGTGATATTTGGGAGCGCATTGGGGCCTGTGGTGTAAAAGCAAATACCCTCAGATGAAAACTGGAAAGAAGCATTCTGAGAAACTGCATTGTGATGTGTGAATGTACCTCACAGAGTTACACTTTTTTCTTTTCATTGATCAATTTGCCAACACTGTTTTCTTGAAATCTGCAATGGGATATTTCTTAGCGCCATGAAGCTTACGGTGACAAAGGAAATATTCTCCCATAAAAACTAGACAGAAGATTTCTGAGAAACTGTGATGTGTGAATTCAACTCACTGAATTACACCTGTATTTCGTGGAGCCGTTTGCTAGCCCTGATTTTGTGGAATGTGAGAACGGATATTTCACATCCCTTTGAAGACTATAGAGCCAAAGGAAACATCCTCGGATAAAAAGCAGATTGAAGCATTCTGAGAAACTGCCTTGTGGTGTGTGAATTCATCTCACAGAGTTACACATGTATTTCGTGGAACCGTTTGCTAGCACTGTTTTTGTGAAATCTCACAAGTGATATTTCAAATCGCTATGAAGACTCCTCTGACAGAGGAAATATGCTCAATGAAAAGAGAAGCTTAACTGTGCGAGTGGAATTCAAATGACACAGAGTAGTTTCACAGAAAATTTCCTTCTGGTTTTTATCTCAGGGTATTTCTTTTTCAGCATGTTCTAAAGAGCGTTCCCAAATGTCCTTTCTGATGTTCTACAGAAACAGTGATTTCAAACTGCTCGATCCAAAGAATGATTGAACTTTATGAGATGAATAAACATGTCACAGGCAGTTGCTCAGAAAGCTTCTCTCCAGTTTTCAACGGAAGACATTTCCTTGCCCACCACAGGCCTCCAGGCACCACTTAATATCCCTTCGCAGATTCCTCAAAGATGGAGTTTCCAAACTGGGCAATGTAGAGTAAGTTTTAACTCTGTGATATGAACACACATATCAGAGAGCAGTTTCTTGGAACGCTTCTTTCTGGGTTTTATTTGAGACTATTTCACTTTTGGCCATAGTCTTCAAAGTGTTCCGAAATATCACTTTTTGGGTTTTACAGGAACAGTGTTCAAACACTGCCTTAAGAGAAAAGAGGTATGACTCCATGAGTGGAATGCACACATCACAAAGCAGTTTCTCAGAAAGCGTCTCTCTAATTTTTATTTGAAGATATTTCCATTTTGAGTATATTACTGAATGTGCTCCTGAATGTCCCCTCACGGATCCGTCCATGACAGAGTTTCAAAGCTGTGTAATGTAAAGAAAGCTTTATCGTTGTGAGATGAATAAACATAGCAAAAAGTAGATTCATTGAAAGCTTCTTTTCAGTTTTCATTTGAACATATTTCCTTTTTCACCATAGGCCTGAAGGTGCTCCCAAATGTCCCATCATGAATCCGTTAATGACGGAGTTTTCAAGCTGCATAATGTACAGGAAAATTTATCTATGTGAGATGAATAAACATAGTGAAAAGCAGATTCATAGAAAGATTCTTTCCAGTTTTCATTTGAACATATTTCCTTTTTTGCCATAGGCCTGAAGGTGCTCCCAAATGTCCCATCACGAATCCGTTAATGACGGAGTTTTCAAGCTGCGTAATGTATAGAAAGCTTTATCTATGTGAGATGAATAAACATAGCAAAGAGCAGATTCACAGAGAGCGTCTTTCCAGTTTTTAAATGAAGATATTTCCTTTTTCACCATAGTACTGAATGTGCTCCCGAATGTCCCTTCGCGGATCCGTCCATGACAGAGTTGCCAAGCTGCGTAGTGTACGAAAGCTTTATCTATATGAGATGAATACAAATATCACAGAGCAGTTTCACAGGATGCTTCTTTCCAGTTTTTGTCTGAGACTATTTCTCTTTTCACCATAGGCGTCAATATGCTTCCGAATGTCCCTTTGTACCTTCTTCTCCAAAAGGGTTTCCACGATGCTGTATGAGAAGAGAGGTATAACACTGTGAGTGGAATGCATACGTCACAAAGCAACTCCTTGGAAAGCTTCTCTCCAGTTTGTATCTGTACATATTTCCTTTTTCAGCATAAGCCTGAAAGCGCTCCCGAATATCCCCTTGCATGCTAAACATAAAGATTGTTAGAAAACTGCTCAATGAAAAGAGAAGTTTAACTGAGGGAGAGGAATTCACAAGATACATAGCAGTTTCACAGAAAGCTTCCTTCTGGTTTTTATCTGAGGATATTTCTTTCCCCATATTCTTTTTTTTTTTTGAGATGGAGTCTCGCTCTGTCGCCCGGGCTGCAGTGCAGTGGCCAGATCTCAGCTCACTGCATGCTCCGCCTCCCAGGTTTATGCCTTTCTCCTGCCTCAGCCTCCCGAGTAACTGGGACTACAGGTGCCCGCCAACTCACCCAGCTAGTTTTTTGTATTTTTTAGTAGGGACGGGGTTTCACCGTGTTAGCCAGGATGGTCTCGATCTCCTGACCTCGTGATCCACCCATCTCGGCCTCCCAAAGTGCTGAGATTACAGGCTTGAGCCACCGCGCCTGGCTTCTTTCCCCATATTCTAAAGAGCGTTCACAAATGTCCTTCCTCAGATTCCACTGAAGCAGTGATTTCAAACTGCTCAATCCAAAGAATGTTTTAACTCTCTGAGATGAATACACACATCACAAAGCAGTTGCTCAGAAAACTTCTCTCCAGTTTTCATTGGAAGACATTTCCTTGCTCAGCACACGCCTCTGGGGCCACTTAATATCCCTTTGCAGATTCATGAAAGACAGAGTTTCCAAACTGGGGTACGTAGAGTAAACTTTAACTCTCAGAAATGAATGCACATATCAGAGAGCAGTTTCTTGGAATGCTTCTTTCTGGGTTTCTTTGAGGATAGTTCACTTGTCTCCATAGTCTTCAATGTGGTCTGAAATATCACATTTTTGGTTTTACAGGAACGGTGTTCAAACACTGCCTTATGAGAAGAGATGTATAACTCCGCGAGTGGAATGCACACAAAACAAAGCAGTTTCTCAGAATGTTTCTCTCTAGTTTTTATCTGAAGATATTTCGGTTTTCCTATAGTACTGAATGTGATCCCGAACGTCCCTTCGTGGATCCGTCCATGACGGAGTTTCCTAGCAACTAATGTTAAGAAAACTTTATCTATGTGAAATGAATAAACATAGCAAAAGCAGATTCACAGAAAACTTCTTTCCATTTTTTATCTGAAGATATTTCCTTTTTCACCATAGTCCTGAATGTGCACTCAAATCTCTCTTTGCGGATCCGTCCATGACAGAGTTTCCAAGCTGTGTAACGTAAAGAAAGTTTTATGTATGTGAGATGAATAAACATATATATCTCAAAGCAGTTTCACAGAAAGCTTCTTTCCAGTTTTTGTCTGAGGATGTTTCCTTTTTCAGAATAGCCATCCGTATACTCCCTAAAGAGCTTTGGTAGCTTTTTCTCCAAAAGGAATTCCCCAATCCTCTATGAGCAGAAAGGTATAGCTCTGAGAGTGGAAGGCAAATTTCACAAAGCAGCTCCTCTGAAATTTTCTTTCCAGTTTCTATCTGAAGGTATTTTCCTTCTCACCATAAGCCTCAAAGTGCTAACGAATGTTTCTTTGCAAATCCATGCATGACGGAGTTTCCAAGATGCCTAATGTAAAGAAAGCTTTACCTATGTGAGATGAATAAATGTAGCAAAAAGCAGATTCAGAGAAAATTACTTTCCTGTTTCATCTGGAGATGCTTCTTTTTTCACCAAAGTGCTGAATGTGCTCCCGAATATCCCTTCTCGGATCCGTCCATGACAGAGTTTCCAAGCTGCATAATGTAAAAAAAGCTTTATCTATGTGATATGAATACATACAGCACAGAGCAGTTTCACAGAAACTTCCTTCCAGTTTTAGTCTGAGGCTATTTCCCTTTTCACCAAAGGTGTCAATATGGTCCTGAATATCTCTTTGCACCTTTTTCTCCAAAATGATTTCCCCGATCCTGTATGAGAAGAGAGATATAACACTTTGAGTGGAATGCACACGTCACAAAGCAGTTCCTCGGAAAGCTTCTCTCCAGTTTCTATCTGAACATATTTCCTTTTTCACCATAAGTCTCAAAGTGCTCCCGAATATCCCTTTGCACGCTAAACATAAACAGTGTTAGAAAACTGCTCACTGAAAATAGAAGCTTAATTGAGTGAGAGGAATTCTTACCGCACATGGCAGTTTCACAGAAAGCTTCCTTTTTTTTTTTATCTGAGGGTATTTCTTTCTTCATATTCTATAGAGCGTTCCCAAATGTCCTTCCTCAGATTCCACAGAAACAGTGATTTTAAACTGCACAATCCAAGGAGTGGTTTAACTCTATGAGATGAATACACACATCACAAAACAGTTGCTCAGAAAGCTTTTCTCCAGTTTTCATCAGAAGACATTTCCTTGCTCACCACAGGCCTCCGGGCGCCACTTAATATCCCTTCACAGATTCCTCAAAGACAAGTTTCCCAACTGGGTAACATAGAGTAAGCTTTAGCTCTCTGAAGTGAATGCACATATCAGAGAGCAGTTTCTTGGAACACTTCTTTCTGAGTTTTATTTGAGGATATTTCACTTTTCGCCATAGTCTTCAATGCGCTCTGAAATATCACATTTTTGGTTTTACAAGAACAGTATTCAAACACTGCCTTATGAGAAAAGAAGTATAACTCCCTGAGTGGAACGCACACATCACAAAGCAGTTTCTCAGAAAGCTTCTCTCCAGTTTTTATCTGAAGATATTTCAATTTTCACCATAGTCCTGAAGTGCTCTCGAATGTCCCTTCGCGTGTCCATCCATGACGGAGTTTCCAACTGCGTAATGTAAAGAAAGCTTTATCTATGTGAGATGAATAAACATAACAAAAAGTAGATTCACAGAAAGCTTCTTTCCAGTTTTTATCTGAAGATATATCCTTTTTCACCATAGGCGTCAATATGCCCCTGGCTATCAATTGGTACCTTTTTCTCTAAAAGGATTTCCCCGATGCTGTATGAGAAGGCAGGTATAACACTGTGAGTGGAATGCACACATCACAAAGCAGTTCCTTGGAAAGCTTCTCTCCAGTTTCTATCTGAACATATTTCCTTTTTCACCGTAAGCCTCAAACCATTCCCAAAATCCTTTCGCATGCTAAACATAAACAGAGTTATGAAACTGATCAATGAAAAGAGAAGCTTAGCTGAGTGAGAGGAATTCACATGACACATAGCAGTTTCACAGAACGCTTTCTTCTGTTTTTTTTTCTGAGGATATTTCTTTCTCCATATTCTAAAGAGCGTTTCCAAATGTTCCTTCCTCAGGTTCCACAGAAGCAGTGATTTCAAACTGCTCAATCCAAAGAATGGTTTAACTCTATGAGATGAATACACACATAACAAAGGAGTTGCTCAGAAAACTTCTCTCCTGTTTTCACTGGGAGAAATGTTGCTCACCACAGGCTTCCAGGTGCCACTAAATATCGCTTTGCAGATTCCTCAAAGACAGAGTTTCCAAACTGGGCATTGTAGAGTAAGCTTTAACTCTGCAAAATGAATGTACATATCAGAAAGCAGTTTCTTTTGAACGCTTCTTTCTGGTTTTCATCTGAGGATATTTCACTTTTCATCCTAGTCTTTGATGCGCTCCAAAATATCCTTTTTTGAGTATTACAGGACAGTGTTCAAATACTGTCTTATTAATAAAGAGGTACAACTCTTTGAGTATACTATGCACATCACAAAGCACTTTCTCAGAAAGCTTCTCTCCAGTTTTTATCTGAAAAGTTTTCGTTTTCCACCATAGGCCTGAAGGAGTCCCGAATGTCCCTTCACGGATCTGTCCATGACGGAGTTTCCAAACTGCGTAATATAAAGAAAGTTTATCTATGTCAGATGAATCCACATATCTATCACAAAGCAGTTTCACAGAATGCTTCTTTCCAGTTTTTGTCTGAGGATTTCTTTTACAGCATATTCTAAAGTGCATTCCCAAATGTCCTTTCTAAAGTTCCACAGAAACAGTGATTACAAAATGTTCAATCCAAAGGAAGGTTTAACTCTATGAGATGAATACACACATCACAAAGCAGTTGCTCAGAAAGCTTCTCTCGTGTCAACGGAAAATATTTCCTTGCTCACCACACAGGATTCCTGGCGCCACATAATATCCCTTTGCAGATTCCTCTAAGACAGAGTTTCCAAACTGGGCAATGTATAGTAAGCTTTAATTCTGTGAAATGAATGCACATATCAGAGAACAGTTTCTTGCAACATTGCTTTCTGGGTTTTATATGAGGATATATCACTTTTCGCCATAGTCTTCAATTTGGTTCGAAATATAACTTTTTTGGTTTTACAGGAATAGTGTTCAAACACTGCTTTAGGAGAAAAGAGGTATAACTTCCTGAGTGGAATGCACACATCACAAAGAAGTTTCTCAGAAAGCTTCTCTCCAGTTTTTATCTGAAGAGATTTAATTTTCATCATAGGCCTGAAAGCTTCTTTCCAGTTTTTATCTGAAGATATTTCCTTTTTCACCATATTCCTGAATGTGTTACCGAATATCCCTTCACTGATCCGTCCATGATGGAGTTTCCAAACTGCATACTATAAAGAAAGTTTTATCTATGTGAGTTGAATATACATATCTATCACAAAGCAGTTTCACGGAAAGCTTCTTTCCAGTTTTTGTCTGAGGATATTTCCTTTTTCACCATAGCCATCCTTACTCTCCTGAATGTCCCTTGGTAGCTTTTTCTCCAAAAGGGATTCCCCAATCCTCTATGAGAAGAAAGGTATAACTGTGAGTGCAATGCATATGTCACAAAGCAGCTCCTCAGAAAACTTCTCTCCAGTTTCTATCTGAAAATATTTCAGTTTTCACCATAAGCCTCAAAGCGCTCCCAAATATCACTTTGCAGACTAAACAAAAACAGTGTTAGAATACTCCTAAATGAAAAGAGAAGCTTAACTGTGTGAGTGTAATTCACACGACACAGAGCAGTTTCACGGAAACCTTCCTTCTGGTTTTTATCTGAGGGTATTTCTTTTTCAGCATATTCTAAAGAGCATTTCCAAATATTCTTTCTCAGGTTCCACAGAAACAGTGATTTCAAACTGTTCAATCCAAAGAATGATTTAACGCTATGGGATGAAAGCACACATGACAGGCAGTTGCTCAGAAAGCTTCTCTACAGTTTTCAACTGAAGAAATTTCCTTACTCACTACAGGCCTCCAGGCGTCACTTAATATCCCCTCGCAGATTTCTCAAGACAGGTATTCCAAACTGGGCAATGTAGAGTAATCTTTAACTCTGTGAAATAAACGCACATATCAGAGAACAGTTTCTTGCAACGCTTCTTTCTGGATATTAATTGAGGATATTTCACTTTTTGCCATATTCTTCAATGCGCTCCAAAATATCGCTTTTTCGGTTTTATAGGAACAGTGTTCAAACACTGCCTTATGAGAAAAGAGGTATAATTCCTGAGTGGAATGCACACATCAAAAAGCAGTTTCTGAGAAATCTTCTCTCCAGTTTTTTTCTGATATTTCCTTATTAACCATAGTCCTGAATGTGATCCCGAATATCCCTTTGGGGATCCGTCCATAACGGAGTTTCCAAGCTGCATAATGTAAAGAAAGCTATATCTATGTGAGATGAATAAACATAACAAAAAGCAGATTCACAGAATGCTTCTTTCCAGTTTTTATCTGAATATATATCTTTTTTCATCAGAGTTCTTAATGTGCTCCCGAATGTCCCTTCACGGATCCGTCCAAGACAGAGTTTCCAAGGTGTGTAATGTAAAGAAAGCTTTACCTATGTGAAATAAATACAAATATCACAGAGCACTTTCAAAGAAAGCTTCTTTCCAGTTTTTGTCTGAGGCTATTTTCCTTTTCACCATAGGCGTCAATATACTCCCGGCTATCCCTTGGTAAATTTTTCCCCAAAGGGGTTTCCCGATGCTGTATGAGAAGAGACGTATGACACTGTGAAAGCAATGCACACGTCACAAAGCAGTTCCTTGTAAAGCTTCTCTCCAGTTTCTATCTGAACATATTTCCTTTTTCACCGTAAGCCTCAAAGCGCTCCCGAATATCCCTTCCCATGCTAAATATAAAAAGTATTAGAAAAGTGCTCAATGAAAAGCAAAGCTTAACCGAGTGATAGGAATTCACAGGACACATAGCAGTTTCGCAGAAAGCTTCCTTCTGGTTTTTATGTGAGGATATTTCTTTTTCCATATTCTAAAGATCGTTCCCAAATGTCCTTTCTGAGATTCCACAGAAACAGTGATTTCAAACTGCTTAATCCAAGGATGATTTAACTCTATAAGATGAATATACACGTCACAAAGCAGTAGCACAGAAAGCTTCTCTCCAGTGTTCAATGGAAGACATTTCCTTGTTCACCAGAGGCCACCAGTCACCACTTAATATTCTTTCGCAGATTCCTCAAAGACAGAGTTTCCAAATTGGGCAATGCAGACTAAGCTTTAACTCTGTGAAATGAATGCACATATCAGAGAGCAGTTTTTTTGAAACGCTTCTTTCTGGGTTTTATTTGAGGATATTTCACTTTTCACCATAGTCTTCAATGCGCTCCGAAATAACACTTTTTGGGTTTTACAGGACTTTTTTCACCATAGTCCTGAATGTGCTCCCAAATGTCCCTTCTCGGATCAGTCCATGACATAGTTTCCAAGCTGTGTAATGTAAAGATAGCTTTATCTATGTGACATGAATACAAATATCACAAAGCACTTTCACAGAAAGTTTCTTTCCAGTTTTGGTCTCAGGCTATTTTCCTTTTCACCATAGGCGTCAATATACTCCTGGATATCCCTTGGTAAATTTTTCCCCAAAGGGGTTTCTCTGATGTTGTATGAGAAGAGAGGTATAACAGTGTGAATGGAATGCGCACATCACAAGGCAGTTCCAAGGAAAGCTTCTCTCCAGTATCTATCTGAACATATTTCCTTTTTCACCGTAAGCCTCAAAGCTCTCCCAAATATCCAGT
Organism: Theropithecus gelada; assembly: GCF_003255815.1. Lineage (NCBI taxonomy): Eukaryota > Metazoa > Chordata > Mammalia > Primates > Cercopithecidae > Theropithecus > Theropithecus gelada. The sequence goes on from NW_020257709.1 coordinate 10,998, forward strand.
CGCACACTAGACATAAACAGTGCTAGAGACCTGCTCAATGTAAAGAGAAGCTTAACTGAGTGAGAGGAATTCACACGACACATAGCAGTTTCACAGAATGCTTCCTTCTGGTTTTTATCTGAGGATATTTCTTTCTCATATTCTAAAGAGCGTTCCCGAATGTCCTTCCTCAGTCTTCCACAGAAGCAGTGATTTCAAATTGCTGAATCCAAAGAATGGTTTACCTCTATGAGATGAATACACACATCATAAAGCAGTTGCTCTGAAAGTTTCTCCTCAGTTTTCATCGGAAGACATTTCCTTGCTCACCACAGGACTCTGGAAGCCACTTAATATCCCTTCGCAGATTCCTCAAAGACAGTGTCCAAACTGTGCAATGTAGAGTAAGATTTAACTCTTTGAAGTGAATGCACATATCAGAGAGGAGTTTCTTGGAATGCTTCTTTCTGGGTTTTATTTGAGGATATTTCATTTTTCGCCATAGTCTTCAAAGCGCTCCAAAATATCACTTTTTCGATTTTACAGGAACAGTGTTCAAACACTGCCTCATGAGAAAAGAGGTATAGCTCCCTGAGTGGAATGCGTACATCACAAAGCAGTTTCTACGAAACGTTCTATCCAGTTTTTATCTGAAGATATTTCCTATTTCAACATAGTCCTGAATGTGCTCCTGAATGTCCCTTCACAGGTCCATCCATGGCGGAGTTTCCAAACTGCGTGCTATAAAGAACGTTATATCTATTTGAGATGAATATACATATCTATCACAAAGCAGTTTCAGGGAAAGCTTTCCAGTTTTTGTCTGAGGATATTCCCTTTTTCACCATAGCCGTCCATATACTCCCAAATGTCCCTTGGTAGATTTTGCTCCCAAGGGATTCCCCAATCTTCTATGAGAAGAAAGGTATAACTCTGTGAGTGGAACGTACACATCACAAAACAGCTCCGCAGAAAGCTTCTCTATAGTTTCTATCTAAAGATATTTCCATTTTCACCATACGCCTCAAAGTGCTCCCAAATATCCCTTCGCAGACTAAACAAAAACAGTGTTAGAATACTGCTAAATGGAAAGAGAAGCTTAACTGTGTGAGTGGAAGTCACACGACACAGAAAAGTTTCACAGAAAACTTTTTTCTGATTTTTATCTGAGGGTATTTCTTTTTCAGCATATTCAAAAGAGCCTTCCCAATTGTCCTTTCTCAGGTTCCACAGACACAGTGATTTCAAACTGCTCAATCCAAAGAATGATTTAACTCTATGAGATGAAAACACACATTACAGGCAGTTACTCAGAAAGCTTCTCTCCAGGTTTCAATGGAAGACATTTCCTTGCTCACCATAGGCCTCCAGATGCAACTTAATATCCCCTCGCAGATTTTTCAAAGAGAGAGTTTAAAAACTGGGCAATGTAGAGTAAGCTTTAACTCTGTGAAATGAATATACATATCACAGAGCAGTTCCTTGGAATGCTTTCTGGACTTTATTTCAGGATATTTCACTTTTCGCCGTAGTCTTCAATGCACTCTGAAATGTCATTTTTCGGTTTTACAGGAACAGTGTTCAAACACTGCCTTATGAGAACAGAGGTATAACTCCCTGAATGGAATGCACACATCACAAAGCAGTTTCTCAGAAAACTTCTCTCCAGTGTTTATCTGACGATATTTCCTTTTTCACTATAGGCCTGAATGTGACCCTGAATATCCCTTCACGGATCTGTCCATGATGGAGTTTTCAAGATGTGTAATGTATAAAAAGCTTTATCTATGTGAAGTGAATAAATATAGCAAATATAGCAAAAAGCAGATTCACAGAAAGCTTCTCTCCAGTTTGTATCTGAGTATATTTCCTTTTTCTCCAAATTCCTGAATGTGCTCCTGAATGTCCCTTCGCGGATCCGTCCATGACAGAGTTTCCAAGCTGTGTAATGTAAAGATAGCTTTATCTATGTGACATGAATACAAATATCACAAAGCACTTTCACAGAAAGCTTCTTTCCAGTTTTTGTATGAGGCTATTTTCCTTTTCACCATAGGCGTCAATATAATCCTGTATATGCCTTGGTAAATTTTTCCCCAAAGGGGTTTCTGATTCTGTATGAGAAGAGAGGTATGACACTGTGAGAGCAAAGCACACGTCACAAAGCAGTTCCTCGTAAAGCTTCTCTCCAGTTTCTATCTGAACATATTTCCTTTTTCACCGTAAGCCTCAAAGCGCGCCGGAATATCCAGTCGCACTCTAGACATAAACAGTGCTAGATAACTGCTCAATGTAAAGAGAAGCTTAACTGAGCGAGAGGAATTCACATGACACATAGCAGTTTCACAGAATGCTTCCTTCTGGTTTTATTTTGAGAATATTTCTTTCTCCATATTCTAAAGAGCGATCCCGAAGGTCCTTCCTCAGATTCCACAGAAGCAGTGATTTCAAACTGCTCAATCCAAAATGGTTTACCTCTATGAGATGAATACACACATCACAAAGCAATTGCTCAGAAAGTTTCTCTTCAGTTTTCATCGGAAGTCATTTCCTTGCTCACCACAGGACTCTGGAAGCCACTTAATATCCCTTCGCAGATTCTTCAAAGACAGAGTTTCCAAACTGTGCAACATAGAGTAAGCTTTAACTCTTGAAGTTTATGCACATATCAGTGAGCAGTTTCTTGGAATGCTTCTTTCTGGGTTTTATTTGAGGATATTTCACTTTTCACCATTGTCTTCAATCCACTCCAAAATATCACATTTTCGGTTTTACAGAAGCAGTGTTCAAACACTACCTTATAAGAAAAGAGGCATTACTCCCTGAGTGGAATGCACACATCACAAAGCAGTTTCTACGAACCCTTCTATCCAGTTTTTATCTGAAGATATTTCCTATTTCACCATAGTCCTGCATGTGCTCTCTAGTGTCCCTTTGCAGGTCCGTCCATGAGGAGTTTCCAAACTGGGTACTATAAAGAAAGTTTTATCTACTTGAGATGAATATACATATCTATCACAAAGCAGTTTCACAGAAAGCTTCTTTTCAGTTTTTGTCTGAGAATATTTCCTTTTTCACCATAGCCATCCATATTCTCCTGATGTGTCTCTTGGTAGATTTCACTCCCAAGGGATTCCCTAATCCTCTATGAGAAGAAAGGTATAACTCTGTGAGTGGAATGCACACATCACAAAGCAGTTCTGCAGAAAGTCTCTCTACAGTTTCCATCTAAAGATATTTCCGTTTTCACCATAAGCCTCAAAGTGCAGACTAAACAAAAACAGTGTTAGAATACTGCTAAATGAAAAGAGAAGCTTAACTGTGTGAGTGGAAGTCACACGACACAGAGCAGTTTCACAGAAAGCTTCTTTCTTGTTTTTATCTGAGGGTATTTCTTTTTCAGCATATTCGAAAGAGCCTTCCCAAATGTCCTTTCTCAGATTCCACATAAATAGTGATTTCAAACTGCTCAATCCAAAGAATGATTTAACTCTATAAGATGAAAACATACATTACAGGCAGTTGCTCAGAAAGCTTCTCTCCAGGTTTCAATGGAAGACATTTCCTTGCTCACCATAGGCCTCCAGATGCAACTTAATATCCCCTCGCAGATTTTTCAAAGAGAGAGTTTAAAAACTGGACAATGTAGAGTAAGCTTTAACTCTGTGAAATGAATATACATATCACAGAGCAGTTTCTTGGAATGCTTCTTTCTGGACTTTATTTGAGGATATTTCACTTTTCGCCATAGTCTTCAATGCACTCTGAAATGTCACTTTTTCTATTTTACAGGAACAGTGTTCAAACACTGCCTTATGAGAACAGAGGTATAACTCCCTGAGTGGAATGCACACATCACAAAGCAGTTTCTCAGAAAGCTTCTCTCCAGTTTTTAGCTGAAGATATTTCCTTTTTCACCGTAGGCTTGAATGTGATCCCGAATATCCCTTTGCGGATCTGTCCATGAGAGAGTTTCCAAGCTTCATAATGTAAAAAAAGCTTTATCTATCTGAGTTGAACAAATATAGCAAAAAACAGATTCACAGAAAGCTTTGCTCCAGTTTATATCTGAATATATTTCCTTTTTCACCAGAGTCCTGATTGTGATCCCGAATGTTCCTTCTCAGATCCATCCATGACAGAGTTTCCAAGCTGCGCAATGTAAAGAAAGCTTTATCTATGTGACATGAATACAAATATCACAGAGCATTTTCACAGAAAGCTTCTTTTCAGTTTTTGTCTGAGGCTATTTTCCTTTTCACCATAGGCGTCAATATAATCCCGGATATGCCTTGGTAAATTTTTCCCCAAAGGGGTTTCCCGATGCTGTATGAGAAGAGAGGTATGGCACTGTGAGAGGAATGCATACGTCACAAAGCAGTTCCTCGGAAAACTTCTCTGCAGCTTCTATCTGAACATATTTCCTTTTTCACTGTATGCCTCAAAGCGCTCCCAATATCGAGTCACATACTAGACATAAACAGTGCTAGATAACTGCTCAATGTAAAGAGAAGCTTTACTGAGTGAGAGGAATTCACAAGACACATAGAAGTTTCACAGAAAGCTTCCTTTTGGTTTTTATCTGAGGATATTTCTTTCTCCATATTCTAAAGAGCGTTCCCGAATGTCCTTCCTCAGATTCCACAGAAACAGTGATTTCAAACTGCTCAATCCAAAGAATGGTTTACCTCTGAGATAAATACATACATCACAAAACAGTTGCTCAAAAAGCTTCTCTTCAGTTTTCATTGGAAGACATTTCCTTGCTCACCACAGGCCTCGGGGCGCCAATTAATATCCCTTTGCAGATTCCTCAAAGACATAGTTTCCAAACTGGGAAACGTAGAGTAAGCTTTACCTCTTTGAAGTGAATGCACATAACAGAGAGCAGTTTCTTGGAATGCTTCTTTCTGGGTTTTATTTAAGGATATTTCACTTTTCGCCATAGTCTTCACTGTGCTCCGAAATATCACTTTTTCGGTTTTACAGGAACAGTGTTCAAACACTGCCTTATGAGAAAAGAGGTATAACTCCCTGAGTGTAATGCACACATCACAAAACAGTTCCTCAGAAAGCTTGCCTTCAGTTTTTATCTGAAGGTGTTTCCTTTTTCACCATAGTCCTGAATGTGCTCTTGAATGTCCCTTCGCGGATCTGTCCATGACGGAGTTTCTAAGCTACGTAATGTAAAGTAAACTTTATCTATGTGAGATGAATAAACATCACAAAAAGAAGATTCACAGAAAGCTTCTTTCCAGTTTTTATTTGAAGATATTTCCTTTTTCACCAGAGTCCTGAATGTGCACCTGAATTTCCCTTCATGGATCCATTCATGACAGAGTTTCCAAGCTGCTTAATGTAAAGAAAGCTTTATCTACATGAGAAGAATAAATAGCAAAAAGTAGATTTACAGAAAGCTTCCCTCCAATTATTAACTGAAGATATTTCCTTTTTAACCATAGACCTGAATGCGCTCTCAAATTTCCCTTCTCGGATCCGTCAATGACAGAGTTTCCAAACTGCATAACATAAAGAAAGTTTTATCTATGTGAGATGAATAAACATATCTATCACAAAGCAGTTTCACCAAAAGATTCTTTCCAGTTTTTGTCTGAGGATATTTCGCATTTCTCCATAGCTGTCCGTATACTCCCAAATGCCCCTTGGTAGCTTTTTCTCCAAAGGGATTCCCCAATCCTGTATGAGAAGAAAGTGAGTGGAATGCACACATCACAAAGCAGTTCCTTGGAAAACTTCTCTCCAGTTGCTATCTAAAGATATTTTCCTTTTCACCATAAGCCTCAAACTTCTCCGGTATATCCCTTCGCAGACTAAACAAAGACAGTGTTAGAATACTGCTCATGAAATCAGAAGCTGATATGTGCGAGGGGAATTCACATGACTCAGAGCAGTTTCACAGAAAGTTTCCTTCTGGTTTTCATATGAGGATTTTTCTGTTTCAGCATATTCTAAAGAGCGTTCCCAAATGTCCTTTCTCAGGTTCCACAGTGCAGTGATTTCAAGCTGCTCAATATATAGAATGATTTAACTCTATGAGATGAATACACACATCACAAAGAAGTTTCTCAGAAAATTTCTCTCCAGTTTTCATCGGAAGACATTTCCTTGCTCACCACAGGCTTCTGGGTGCCATTTAATATCGCTTCGCAGATTCCTCAAAGACAGAGTTTCCAAACTGGGCAATGAAAAATAAGGTTTAACTCTGTGAAATGAATGCACATATCAGAGAACAGTTTCTTGGAATGCTTCTTTCTGTGTTTTACTTGAGGATATTTCACTTTTCACGATACTCTTCAATGTGCTCTGAAATATAACTTTTTCGGTTTTACAAGAATGGTGTCGGTACACTGCCTTATGGAAAGAGGTATAACTCCCTGAGGGGAATGTATACGTCACTAAGCAGTTTCTCAGAAAGATTCTATCCAGTTTTTATCTGAAGATATCTCCTTTTTCATCGTAGGCCTGAATGTGCTCCCGAATTTCCCTTCGCAGATCCGTTCATGATGGAGTTTCCAAACTGTGTAATATAAAGAAAGTTTTATCTATGTGAGATGAATATATTTATCACAAAGCAGTTTCACAGAAAAATTCTTTCCAGTTTTTGTCTAAGGATATTTCTTTCTCACAATAACCATATATATACTCCCGAAATTCCCTTGGTAGCTTTTTCTCCAAAAGGGATTCCCAAATCCTCTATGAAATGAAAGGTATAACTCTGTGAGTGGAATGCACACGTCACAAAGCAGCTCTTCGGAAAGCTTTTCTACACTCTCTATCTGAAGATATTTCCTTTTTCACCATAGGCCTGAATGTGCTCCCAAATATCACTTCATGGATCCGTCCATCAAGGAGTTTCCAGGCTGCATAACATAAAGAAACATTTATCTATGTGAGATGAATACACATATCACAGAGCAGTGTCACAGTAAGTTTCTTTCCAGTGTTTGTCTGAGGCTATTTCCCTTTTCACCAGAGGCATCAATGTGCTCCTGAATATCCTTTGCAACCTTTTTCTCCAAAAGGGTTTCCCTGATGCTGTCTGGGAAGAGAGGTATAACACTGTGAGTGGAATGCATACCTCACAAAGCGGTACCTTGGAAAGCTTCTCTCCAGTTTCTATCTGTACATATTTCCTTTTTCACCGTAAGCCTGAAAGCGCTCCCGAATATCCCTTTGCACGCTAAACATAAAGAGTGTTAGAAAACCGCTCAATGAAAAGAGAAGTTTAACTGAGGGAGAGGAATTCACAAGACACATAGCAGTTTCACAGAAAGCTTCCTTCTGGTTTTTATCTAAGGATATTTCTTTCACCATATTCTAAAGAGCATTCACAAATGTCCTTCCTCAGATTCCACAGAAGCAGTGATTTCAAACTGCTCAATCCAAAGAATGATTTAACTCTATGACATGAAAACAAACATCACAAAAGAGTTTCTCAGAAAGCTTCTCTGCAATTTTCAATGGAAGACGTTTCCTTGCTCACCACAGACCTCTGGTCGCCACTTAATATCCCTTCACAGAATCCTCAAAGACAGACTTTCCAAACTGAGAAATGTAGACTAAGCTTTAACTCTGTGAAATGAATGCATGTGTCAGAGAGCAGTCTGTTGGAATGCTTCTTTCTGGGTTTTATTTCAGGATATTTCACTTTTTGACATACTCATCCATGCGCTCTGAACTATTACTCTTTTGGTTTTACAGTAACAGTGTTCAAACACTGCCTTATGAGAAAAGAGGAATAACTCCCTGTGCAGAAAGCACACATCACAAGCACTTTCTCAGAAAGCTTCTATCCAGTTTTTATGTGAAGATATCTCCTTTTTCCCCGTAGGCCTAAATGTGCTCCAGAATGTCCCTTTGCGGATTCGTCCATGATGGTTTCCAACCTGCATAATATAAGGAAAGTTTCGTTATGTGAGAACAATAAACATATCTATAACAAAGCAATTTCACAGAGATCTTTCCAGTTTTTGTCTGAGGATATTTCCGTTTTCACCAGTGCCGTCCATATATTCCTGAATGTCCACTGGTAGTTTTTTCTCCAAAAGGGTTTCCCCAATCCTCTATGAGAAGAAAGGCATAATTCTGTGAGTGGAATATACACGTCACAAATCGGCCCCTCGGAAAGCTTCGCTCCAGTTTCTATCTGAAGATATTTCCTTTTTCACCGTAAGCCTCAAAGTGTTCCGGAATATCCCTTCGCAGTCTAAAGAAAAGTAGTGTTAAAATGCTGCTCAATGAAAAGAGAAGCTTAACTGTGCGAGTGGAATTCACGCAACACAGAGCAGTTTCACAGAAAGCTTCCTACTGGTTTCTATCTGAGGTTATTTACTTTTCAGGATATTCTAAAGAGTGTTCCCAAATGTCCTTTCTCAGATTCCACAGAAACAGTGATTTCATACTGCTCAATCCAAAGACTGGTTTAAGTCTATGACATGAATACAAACATCACAAAAGAGTTGCTCAGAAAGCATCTCTGCAATTTTCAACGGAAGACATTTCCTTGCTCACCGTAGGCCTCCAGTTGCAACTTAATATCCGTTCGCAAGATCCTCAAAGACAGACTTTCCAAACTGGGAAATGTAGAGTAAGCTTGAACTCTGTGAAATGAATGGATATATCAGAGAGCAGTTTCTTGGAATGCTTCTTTCTGGGTTTTATTTGATGACATTTCTCTTTTCGCCATAGTCTTCAATGTGCTCTGAATATCACTTTTTTAGTTTTACAGGAACAGTGTTCAAACATTGCCTTATGACGAGAAGGGTATAACTCCCTGAGTGAAATTGACACATCACCAAGCAGTTTCTCAAAAAGCTTCTCTCCAGTTTCTATCTGACGATATTTCCTCTTTCACCTTAGGCCCAAATGTGATCCCAAATAGCCCTTCGCAGATCCATCCATGAGGGAATTTGCAAGCTGCGTAATGTAAAAAAAGCTTTATCTATGTGAGATGAATAAACATATCAAGAAGTAGATTCACAGAAAGCTTCTTTCCAGTTTTTGTCTGAGGCTATTTCCCTTTTCACCAAAAGCATCAACATATTCACAAATATCACTTAGAACCTTTTTCTCCAAAAGGGTTTCCCTGATGCTGTATGGGAAGAGAGGTATAACACTGTGAGTGGAATGCACACGTCAAAAAGCAGTTCCTCGGAAAGCTTCTCTCCAGTTTCGGTCAGAAAATATTTCCTTTTTCACCGTAAGTCTCAAAGCCCTCCCGCATATCCCTTCACATGCTAAACCTAAAGAGAGTTAGAAAACTACTCTATGAAAAGCGAGGCTTAACTGATTGAGAGGAATTAAGAAGACACAGAGCAGTTTCACTGAAAATTTTGTTCTCGATTTTACCTGAGAATATTTCTTTCTCCATATTTTAAGGAGCATTCCCAAATGTCCTTCCTCAGATTCCACAAAAACATTCAGTTCAAACTGCTCAATTCAAACAATAGTTTAACTCTAGGAGATGAATACATACATTACAAAGCAGTTGCTCAGAAAGCTACTCTGCAGTTTTCATCGGAAGACATTTTCTTGCTCACCACAAGCCTCCAGGCGCCACTTAATATCCCTTCAGAGATTCTTCAAAGACAGAGTTTCCAAGCTGGGCAATGTAGAGTAAGCTTTAACTCTGTGAAATGAATGCACATATCAGAGAGCAGTTTCTTGGAACGTTTCTTTCTGGATTTTTTTGGAGGATATTTCACTTTTTGCCATAGTCTTCAATATCCTCTGAAATATCACTTTTTCGGTTTTACAGGAAAAGTGTTCAAACACTGCCTTATAATAAAAGAGGTAAAACTCCCTGAGTATAATGCACACATCACAAAGCAGTTTCTCAGAAAACTTCACTCCAGTTTTTATCTGAAAATATTTCCTATTTCACCATAGGCCTGAATGTGCTCCTGAATGTCCCTTCACAAATCCGTCCATGATGGAGATTCAAAACTGTGTAATAGAAAGAACGTTTTATCTATGTGAGATGAATAAACACATCTATCACGAAGCAGTTTCACAGAAAGCTTCTTTCCAGTTTTTGTCTGAGGATATTTCTTTTTTCACTATAGCCGTCCATATACTCCCAAATGTTCCCTGGTAGCTCTTTCTCCAAAAGGAATTCCCCAATCCTCTATGAGAAGAAAAGTATAACTGTGTGAGTGGAATACACACGTCATGAAGCAACTCTAAAAAATCTTCTCTCCAGTCTATCTGAAGATATTTCTGTTTCCACCATAAGCCTCAAAGGGCTCCCGAGTATGCCTTAGCTGACTAAACTAAAACAGTGTTAGAATACTGCTCAGTGAAAACAGAAGCTTAAATGTGTGAGTGGAATGTACATGACACAGAGCAGTTTCACAGAAAGCTTCCTCCTGGTTTTTATCGGAGAGTATTTCTTTTTCAGCATATTCTTAAGAGCGTTCCAAAATGTCCTTTCTCAAGTTCCTCAGAAAGAGTGATATCAAACTGTTCAATCCAAAGAATGATTGAACTCTATGAGATGAATACAAACATCACAAAAGAGTTGCTGAGAAACCTTCTCTCCAATTTTCAATTGAAGACATTTCATTGCTTGCTGCAGGCCTCCAGTTGCCATTTAATATCCTTTCACAGAATCCTCAAAGACAGACTTTCCAACCTGGGAAATGTAGAGTACACTATAACTCTGTGAAATGAATGGATATATCAGAGAGTAGTTTCTTGGAAAGTTTCTTTCTGAGTTTTATTTCAAGATATTTCACTTTTAGCCATAGTCTTCCACGTGCTCGGAAATATTACTTTTTCGGTTTTACAGGAATAGTGTTCAAACACTGCCTTATGGGAAAAGAGGTATAATTCCCTGAGTGGAATGCACACATCACAAAGCAATTTCTCAGAAAGCTTCTATCCAGTTTCTATATGAAGACATCTCCTTTTTCATCATAGCCCTGAATGTGCTCCTGAATGTCCCTTCACGGATTCGTCCATGACAGAGACTCGAAACTGTGTAATATAAGGAAAGTTTTATCTATGTGAGATGAATGAATATATCTATCATAAAGCAGTTTCACAGAAATCTTGTTTCCAGTTTTTGTCTGAGGATATTTCCTTTTTCACCAAAGCCATCCTTATATCCCTGAATGTTCCCTGATAGCTTTTCCTCCAAAAGGGTTTCCCCAATCCTCTATGAGAAGAAAGGTATAATTCTGTGAGTGGAATGCACACGTCACAAAGCAGCTCCTCGGAAAGTTTCTCTCCAGTTTCTATCTGAAGGTATTTCCTTTTTCACCGTAAGCCTCAAAGTGTTCTGGAATATCCCTTCGCAGACTAAACAAAAACAGTGTTAGAATACATCTGAATGAAAAGAGAAGCTTAACTGTGCGAGTGGAATTCACGCGACACAGAGCAGTTTCACAGAAAGATCCCTCTGGTTTCCATCTGAGGTTACTTCTTTTTCAGGATATTCTAAACAGCGTTCCCAAATGTCCTTTCTCAGATTCTACAGAAACAGTGATTTCAAACTGCTCAATCCAAAGAATGATTTAACTCTATGAGATGAATACAAACATCACAAAAGAGTTGCTCAGAAAGCTTCTCTCCAGTTTTCAATGGAAGACATTTCCATGCTTGCCACAGTCCTCCTGTTACGACTTAATATCCCTTCGCAGAATCTTCAAAGACACTCTTTCCAACCTGGGAAATGTAGAGTATGCTTTAACTCTGTGAAATGAATGGACATGTCAGAGAGTAGTTTCTTGGAATGCTCCTCTCTGGGTTTTATTGGACGACATTTCACTTTCCGCCATAGTCTTAAATGTGTTCCGAATATTACTTTTTTGGTTTTACAGGAACATTGTTCAAACAGTGCCTTATGACAAGAAAGGTATAACTCCCTGAGTAGAATGCACACATCACTAAGCAGTTTCTCAGAAAGCTTCTCTCCAGTTTTTATCTGATGATATTTTCTTTTTCACCATAGGCCCGAACGTGATCCTGAATATCCCTTCCTGGATCCATCCATGACGGAGTTTTCAAGCTGCATAATGTAAAGAAAGCTTTACCTATGTGAGATGAATAAACATAGCAAAAAGCAGATTCACAGAAAGCTTCTTTCCAGTTTTTATCAGGAGATATTTCCTTTTTCACCATCATCCTGAATGTGCTCCCGAATGTCCCTTCGTGGATCCATCCATGACAGAGTTTCCAAGCTGCGTAATGTAAAGAAAACTTTATTTATGTGAGATTAATACAGATATCACAGAGAAGTTTCATAGAAAGCCTCTTTCCAGTTTTTGGCTGATGCTATTTCCATTTCACCATAGGCATCAACATGCTCCCGAATATCACTTGGTACCTTTTTCTCCAAAAGTGTTTCCCCGATGCTGTATGAGAAGAGAGGTATAACACTGTGAGTGGAATGCACACATCACAAAACAGTTCCTCGGAAACCTTCTCTCCAGGTTCGGTCTGAAGATATTTCCTTTTTCACCATAAGCCTCAAAGCACTCCCGAATATCCCTTCACATGCTAAACATAAACAGGGTTAGAAAACTGCTCAATGAAAAGAGAGGCTTAACTGAGTGAGAGGAATTTAGAAGACACGGAGCAGTTTCTCAGAAAACATCCTTCTGGATTTTACCTGAGCATATTTCCTTCTTCATATTGTAAGGAACGTGCCCAAATGTCCTTCCTCAGATTCCACAAAAACAGTGATTTCAAACTGCTCAATCCAAAGAATGGTTTAACTCTTGAGATGAATGCACACATCACAAAGCAGTTGCTCAGAAAGCCTGTCTCCAGTTTTCATCGGAAGACGTTTCCTTGTCCACAACAAGCTTAACCACTTAATGTACCTTCACAGATTCCTCAAAGACAGACTTTAAAAACTGGGCTACGTAGAGTAAGCTTTAACTATGTGAGATGAATGCACATATCAGAGAGCAGTTTATTGGAACACTCCTTTCTGGGTTTTATTTGAGGATATTTCACTTTTCGCCATAGTCTTCAATGCACTCTGTAATATCACTTTTTCGGTTTTATAGGAACAGTGTCCAAACACTGCCTTATGAGAAAAGAGGTAAAACTCCCTGAGTGGAATGCACACATTACAAAGCAATTTCTCAGAAAGCTTCTCTCCAGGTTTTATCTGAAGATATTTCCTTTTTCACCCTAGGCCTGTATGTGCTCCCAAGTGTTCCTTCGCGAATCCGTCCATGATGATGTTTCAAAACCGTGTAATAGAAAGAAAGTTCATCTATGTGAGATGAATAAATATATCTATTGCAAAGCAGTTTCACAGAAAGCTTCTTTTCAGTTTTTATCTAAGGATATTCTCTTTTTCACCATATCCGTTCATATACTCCCAAATATCCCCTGGTAGTTCTTTCTCCAAAAGGGATTCCCCAATCCTCTATGACAAGAAAAGTATAACTCCGTGAATGGAATGCACACGTCACAAAGCAGCTCCTCGGAAAGCTTCTCTCCAGTTTGTATCTGAAGATATTCCCTTTTTCACCCTAAGCCTCAAAGCGCTCTTGAATATCCCTTCACAGACTAAACAAAAACAGTGTTAAAATACCGCTCAATGAAAAGAGAAGCTTAACTGGGTGAGTGGATTTCATGCGAAAGAGAGCAATTTCACAGAAAGCTTCCTTCTGGTTTTTATCGGATTGTATTTCTTTCTCAGCATATTCTTAAGAGCGTTCCCTAATGTCCTTTCTCAGGTTCCTCAGAAAGAGTGATTTCAAACTCCTCAATCCTAAGAATGATTTAACTCTATGAGATGATTACACACATCACAAAGCAGTAGCTCAGAAAGCTTCTCTCCAGTTTTCAATGGAAAACATTTCCTTGCTCGCCACAGGCCTCCGGTAGCCACTTAATATCACTTTGCAGAATCCTCAAAGACAGACTTTCCATACTTCAATATGTAGAATAAGCTTTAACTCTCTGAAATTAATGCACATATCAGGGAGCATTTTCTTGGAATACTTCTTTTTGGGTTTTATTTCAGAATATTTCACTTTTCGCCATAGTCATCCATGCACTCTGAAGTATTAGTATTTCGGTTTTACAGGAACAGTGATCAAACACTGCCTTATGAGAAAAGAGGTATAACTCCCTGAGTGGAAAGCACACATCACAAAGCAGTTTCTTAGAAAGCTTCTATCCAGTTTTTATCTGAAAATATCTCCTTTTCCACCGTAGGCCTGAATGTGCTCCAGAATGTCCCTTTGCGGATTCGTCCATGACAGAGTTTCCAAGCTGCATAATGGAAAGAAATTTTTATCTAAGTGAGATGAATACACATATCACAGAGCAATTTCACAGAAATTTTGCTTCCAGTTTTTGTCCTAGGCTATTTCCCTTTTCAACATTGGCGTCAATATGCTCCATAATATCCCTTGGTAGCTTTTTCTTCAAAGAGTTTCCCTGATGCTCTATGGAAAGAGACGTATAACACTGTGAGTGCAATGCACACGTCATAAACCAGTTCCACGGAAAGTTTCTCTCCAGTTTCTATCTTAACATATATCTTTTTTCCTCATAAGCCTCAAAGCACTCCCAAATATCGCTTTCCAAGCTAACCATAAACAGTGTTAGAAAACTGCTCAATGAAAAGAGAAGCTTAACTGAGCAAGAGGAATTCACACGACACATAGCAGTTTCACAGAAAGCTTCCTTCTGGTTTTTACCTGAGGATATTTCTTTCTCCATATTCTAAAGAGCATTCCAAAATGTCCTTCCTATGATTCCACAAACAGTGATTTCAAATTTCTCAATCCCAAAAATGATTTAACTCTATGAGATGAATACACAAGTTACAAAGCAGTTGCTCAGAAAACTTCTTCCCAGTTTTCAATGGAAGACATTTCTTGCTCACCACAGGCCTCCGGGTGCCACTAAATATCCCTTTGCAGATTCCTCAAAAACAGAGTTTCCAAACTGGGCAATGTAGGGCAAGCTTTAACTCTGTGAACTGAATGCACTTATCAGGGAGCAGTTTCTTGTAATGTTTCTGTCTCGTTTTTATTTGAGGATAGTTCACTTTTCACCATAGTCTTCAATGGGCTCCAAAATATCTCTTTTTCAGTTTTACAGGAACAGTGTTGCAACACTGCCTTATGAGAACAGAGGTATAACTCTCTGAGTGAAATACACATATCACAAAGCAATTTCTCAGAAAACTTCTCTCTTATCTGAGGTTCTTATCTGAGGATATTTTCTTTTTCACTGTAGCCGTGAATGTGCACCCGAATGTCCCTTTGCGGATCCGTCCATGATAGAGTTTCCAAGCTGCATAATGTAAAGAAATCATTATCTATGTGAGATGAATAAACATAGCATAAAACAGATATACAGAAAGCTTCTTTCCTGTTTTTAACTGAACATATTTCCTTTTTCACCATAGGCCTGAATGTGCTCCTGAATATCCCTTCGCGGATCCGTCCATGATGTAGTTTCCAAACTGCATAATATAAAGAAAGTTTTATCTATGTGAGATGAATAAACATATCTATCACTAATCAGTTTCACAGAAAGCTTCTTTCCAATTTTTGTCTGAGGATATTTCCTTTTTCACCATAGCCATCCATATACTCCCGAGTATCCCTTGGTAGCTTTTTCTCCAAAAGGGATTCCCCAATCCTCTGTGAGAAGGAAGGTATAACTGTGAGTGAAATGGAAAAGTCACAAAGCAGCTCCTTGGAAAGCTTCTCTCCAGTTTCTATCTGAAGATATTTCCGTTTTCACCATAAGCCTCAAAGCGCTCCCGAGTACCTCTTAGCTGACTAAACTAAAACAGTGTTAGAATACTGTTCAATGGAACCAGAAGCTTAACTGTGTGATTGGAAACACATGACACACAGCAGTTTCACAGAAAGATCCTTCTGGTTTTTATCGGAAGGTATATCTTTTTCAGCATATTCTTAAGAGCGTTCCCAAATGTCCTTTCTCAGGTTCCACAGAAAGAAGTGATTTCAAACTGCTCAATCCAAAGAATGATTTAACGCTAAGAGATGAATACACACATCACAAACAGTTGCTCAGAAAACTTCTCTTCAGTTTTCAACGGAAGACATTTCCTTGCTGACCACAGGCCTCCCATCGCCATTTAATATCCCTTTACAGAATCCTGAAGACAAACTTTCCAAACTGGGAAATGTAGAGTAAGTTTTAACTCTGTGAAATGAATGCACATGTCAGAGAGCAGTGTCTTGGAACGTTTCTTTGTGGGTTTTATTTGAGGATATTTCACTTTTCGCCATAGTCTTCCATGTGCTCTGAAATATTACTTCTTCAGTTTAACAGGAACAGTGTTCAAATACTGCCTTATGAGAAAAGAGATGTAACTCTCTGAGTGGAATGCACACATCCCAAAGCAGTGTCTCAGAATGCTTCTATCCAGTTTTTATCTAAAGATATCTCCTTTTTCACCATAGGCATGAAAGTACTCCCGAATGTCCCTTCACGGATTCGTCCTTGACAGACTTTCCAAACTGCGTAATATAAGGAAAGTTTTATCAATGTGAGTTGAATAAACATATATATCACAAAGCAGTTTCACAGAAATCTTTCCAGTTTTTGTCTGAGGATTTTTCTTTTTCACCATAGCTGTCCATATACTCCCTAATGTCCCCTGGTAGCTTTTTCCCCAAAGGGAATCCCCAATCCTCTATGAGAAGAAAGGTGTTATTCTGTGAGTGGAATGCACATGTCACAAAGCAGGTCATTGGAAAGTATCTCTCCAGTTTCTCTCTGAACATATTTCCTTTTTCACCGTAAGCCTCAAAGTGCTCCCGAATATCCCTTCGCAGACTAAACAAAAACAGTGTGAGAATACTGCTGAATGAAAAGAGAAGCTAAACTGTGTGAACGGAATTCACGTGACAGAGAGCAGTTTCACAGAAAGCTTCCTTCTGGTTTCTATCTGAGGTTATTTCTTTTTGAGGATATTCTAAAGAGCATTCTCAAATGTGCTTTCTCAGATTCCACAGACAGTGATTTCAAACTGCTCAATTCAAAGAATGATTTAACTCTATGAGATGAATACAAACATCACAAAAGAGTTGCTCAGAGGCCTGAATGGGCTCCCGAATGTCCCTTCACGGTTCTTTTGATGACGGAGTTTCCAAACTGCATAATATAAGGAAAGTTTTATCTATGTGAGGTGAATAAACATATCTATCACAAAGCAGTTTCATAGAAATCTTCATTCCAGTTTTTGTCTGAGAATATTTTCTTTTTCACCATAGCCGTCTATATACTCCCAATTGTCCCTTGGTAGCTTTTTCTCCAAAAGGGATTCCGCAATCCTCTATGAGAAGAAAGGTATAATTCTGTGAGTAGCATGCACTCATCACAAAGTAGCTCCTCAGAAAGCTTCTCTCTAGTTTCTATCTGAAGATATTTTCTTTTTCAGCATAAACCTCAAAGTGCTCCTGAATATCCTTTCACAGATTATACAAAAGTGTTAGAATACTGCTCAATGAAAAAAGAAGCTTAACCATGTGAGCAGAAATCACGTGACACACAGCAGTTTCACAGAAAACTTCCTTCTGGTTTCTAGCTGAAGTTATTTCTTTTTCAGGATATTCTAAAGAGCGTTCCCAAATGTCCTTTCTCAGATTCCACAGAAACAGTGATTTCAAACTGATCAATCGAAAGAATCATTTAACTCTATGATGTGAATACAAACATCACAAAATAGTTGCTCAGAAAGTTCTCTCAATTTTCAACAGAAGACATTTCCTTGCTCGCCACAGTCCTCCGGTTGCCACCTAATACCCCTGCGTAGAATCCTCAAAGGCACACTTTCCAAACTGGGAAATGTAGAGTACGCTTTAACTCTGTGAAATGAAGGGACATGTCAGAGAGCAATTTCTTGGAATGCTTCTTTCCGGTTTTTATTTGATGACATTTCACTTTTTGCCATAGTCTTCAATTTGCTCCAAATGCCACTTTTTTAGTTTTACAGGAACAGTGTTCAAACAGTGCCTTATGACAAGAAAGGTATAGCTCCCTGATTGGAATGTACACATCACCAAGCAGTTTCTCAGAAAGCTTCTCTCCAGTTTTTAAGGGATGATATTTCCTTTTTCAGCATAGGCCCAAATTTGATCCCAAATATCCCTTTGCGGATCCATCTATGACTGAGTTTCCAAGCTGTGTAATGTAAAGAAAGTTTTATCTATGTGAGATAAATAAACATAGCAAAAAGCAGATTCACAGAAAGCTTCTTTCCTTTTTATCTGAAGATATTTCCTTTTTCACCATAGTCCTGAAAGTGCTCCTGAATGTCCCTTCTTGGATCCGTCCATGACAGAGTTTCCAAGCTACGTAATGTAACGAAAGTTTTATCTATGTGAAATGAATATACATAACACAGAGCAATTTCATAGAAAGCTTCTTTCCAGTTTTTGTCTGAGGCTATTTCCCTTTCCACCGTGGGCATCAACATGCTCCCAAATATCACTTGGTACCTTTTTCTCCAAAAAAGGGTTTCCCCGATGCTGTATGAGAAGAGAGGTATAACACTGTGAGTGGAATGCACACGACGCAAAGCAGTTCCTCGGAAAGCTTCCCTCCAGTTCTGGTCTGAACATATTTCCTTTTTCACCGTAGCCTCAAAGCGCTCCCAAATATTCCTTCACACGCTAAACATAAACAGGGTTAGAAAACTGCTCAATGAAAGGAGAGGTTAACTGAGGGAGACGAATTAAGATGACACGGAGCAGTTTCACAGAAAGCTTCCTTCTGAATTTTACTTGAGGATATTTCTTTCTCCATATTCTATGAAGCGTTCTAAAATATCCTTCCTGAAATTCCACAAAAACAGTGATTTCAAATTGCTCAATCCAAAGAATGTTTTAACTATATGAGACGAATACACACATCACAAAGCAGTTTCTCAGAAAGCTTCTCTCCATTTTTCATCTTAAGACGTTTCCTTGCTCACCAGAGGCCGCCGGGTGCCACTTAATACCCCTTCAAAGATTATTCAAGACAGAGTTTCAAAAAAGGGCAACGTAGTGTGAGCTTTAACTCTGTGAAATGAATGCACATATCAGAGAGCAGTTTCTTGGAACCCTTCTTTCTGGGTTTTATTTGAGAATGTTTCACTTCTCACCATATTCTTCAATGCACTCCGAAATATCACTTTTTCGGTTTTACAAGAACAATGTTCAAGCACTGCCTTATGAGAAAAGAGGTATAACTCCCTGAGTGGAATGCACACATCACAAAGTAGTTTCTCAGAAAGTTTCTCTCCAGGTTTTATCTGAAGATATTTCCTTTTTCACCATAGGCCTGAATGTGCTCCCGAATATCCCTTCGCGTATCTGTCCATGACGGCATTTCAAAACAGCGTAATAGAAGGAAAGTTTTATCTATGTGAGATGAATAAACATACCTATCACAAAGAATCTTCAAAGAAAGCTTCTTTCCAGTTTTTGTCTGAGGATATTTCCTTTTTCACCATAGCCATCCTTATACTCCAGAATGTCCCCTGGTACCTTTTCTCCAAAAGCGTATTCCCATTCCTCTATAAGAAAAAAAGTATAACTCTGTGAGTGGAATACACACGTCACAAAACAGCTCCTCATAAATCTTCATTCCAGTTTCTATCTGAAGATATTTCCATTTTCTCCATAAGCCTCAAAGCGCTCCCAAGTGTCCCTTAGCTGACTAAACTAAAACGGTGTTAGAATACTGCTCAATGAAAACAGAAGCTTAACTGTGCAAGTGCAATTCACATGACGTATAGCAGTTTCACAGAAAGCTTTCTTCTGGTTTTCATCTGAGGGTATTTCTTTTTCAGCATATTCTAAAGAGCATTCCCAAGTGTCCGTTCTCAGATTGCACAGAGTGATTTCAAACTGCTCCATCCAATGAATGATTTAACTCTATGAGATGAATGCACACATCACAAATCAGTTGCTCAGAAAGTTTCTCTACAGTTTTCAATGGAAGACATTTCCTTGCTTGCCAGAGGCCTCCAGTCACCACTTAATATCCATTCGCAAAATCCTCAAAGACAGACTTTCCAAACTGGGAAATGTAGAGTAAGCTTTAAATCTCTGAAATGAACGTGCATGTCACAGAGCAATATCTTGGAATGCTTCTTTCTGGGTTTTATTTCAGGATATTTCACTTTTCACCATAGTCTTCCATGCGCTCTGAAATTTTACTTTTTTGGTTTCACAGGAACAGTGTTCAAACACTGCCTTATGAGAAAAGAGGTATGACTCCCTGAGAGGAATGCACACATCACAAAGCAGTTTCTCAGAAAGCTTCTATCCGGTTTTTATTTGAAGATATCTCCTTTTCCACCGTAGGCCTGAATGTGCTCCCGAATGTCCCTTCACGAATCCATCCATGACGACGTTTCCAAACTGCATAATAGGAAGAAAGTTTTATCTATGTAAGATGAATAAACATATCTGTCACAAAGCAGTTTCACAGAAAGCTTCTTTCCAGTTTTTGTCTGAGGATATTTTCTTTTTCACCATAACCCTCCCTATACTCTCGATTGTCCCTTGGCAGCTATTTCTCCAAAGGGATTTCCCAATCCTCTATGAGAAGAAAGGTATAAATTTGTGAGTGGAATGCAAATGTCACAAAGCAGCTCCTCGGAAATCTTGTCTCCAGTTTCTATCTGAAGATATATCCTTTTTCACCGTAAGCCTCAAAGCACTCCCGAATATACTTTCTCAGACTAAAAAAAAACTGTTAGAACACTGCTCAATGAAAACAGAAGCTTAAATGCATGAGCAGAATTAACGTGACACAGAGTAGTTTCATAGAAAGCTTCCTTCTGGTTTCTATCTGAAGTTATTTCTTTTTCAGGACATTCTAAAAAGTGTTCCCAAATGTCCTTTCTCAGATTCCACAGAAACAGTGATTTCAAACTGCTCAATCCAAAGAATGATTTAATTCTATGAGATGAATACAAACATTACAAAAGAGTTGTTCAGAACGCTTCTCTCCAATTTTCAACGGACATTTCCTTGCTAGACACAGGCCTCTGGGTGCCACATAACATCCCTTCGTAGTTTCCTCAAAGACAGAATTTCCAACCTGGGAAACGTAGAGTAAGCTTTAACTCTGTGAAATGAATGGACATTTCAGAGAGCAGTTTCTTGAAATGCTTTTTTCCGGGTTTTATTTGACATCATTTCACTTGTCGTCTTAGTCTTCAATGTGCTCTGAATATCACTTTTGTAGATTTGCAGGAACAGTGTTCAAACAGTGCCTTATGAGAAGAAAGGTAAAACTCCCTGAGATGAATGCACACATCACCAAGCAGTTCTCAGAAAGCTTCTCTCCAGTCGCTATCTGATGATATTTCCTTTTTCATCATAGACCCGAATGTGATCCCAAATATCCCTTTGCAGATCCATCCATGATGGAGTTTCCAAGCTGTGTAATGTAAATAATGCTTTATCTATGTGAGAAGAATAAACATAGCAAAAAGCAGATTCACAGAAAGCTTCTTTCCAGTTTTTATCTGAAGATATTCCCTTTTTCACCATAGTCCTGATCATCATCCCGATTGTCCCTTTGTGGATCCGTCTATGACAGTTTCCAGGCTGCGTAGAGTAAAGAAAGCTTTATCTATGTGAGATGAATACACGAATCACAGAGCAGGTTCATAGAAAGCTTCTTTCCAGTTTTTGTCTGAGGCTATTTCCCTTTTCACCACAGGCATCGATATACTACCAAATATCACTTGGTACCTTTTTCTCCAAATGGGTTTCCCTGATGCTGTATGAGAAGAGAGGTAAAACACTGTGAGTGGAATGCACACATCACAAAGCAGTTCCTCAGAAAGCTTCTCTCCAGTTTCATTCTGAACATGTTTCCTTTTTCACGGTAAGCCTCAAAGCACTCCCGAATATCCCTTCACAACTAAACGTAAAGAGTGTTAGAAAATTTCTCAAAGAAAAGAGAAGCTTAACTGAGCATGAGGTATTCACACGACACATAGTAGTTTCACAGAAATTTTCCTTCTTTTTTTTATCTGAGGGTATTTCTTTCTCCATATTCTAAAGAGCATTCCCAAATGTCCTTCCTCAGATTCCACAGAAACAGTGATTTCAAACTACTCACTCCAGTATATGATTTAATTCTATGAGATGAATACACACATCATAAATCAGTTTCTCAGAATGATTCTCTCCAGTTTTCAACGGAAGACGTTTCCTTACTCACCACAGGCCTCCAGGTGCCACTTAAAATGCCTTTTCAGATTTCTCAAAGACAGAAATTCCAAACTGGGCAATGTAGATTAAGCTTTACCTCTGTGAAATGAATGCACATATCTGAGAACAGTTTCTTGGAACGCTTCTTTCTGGGTTTTATTTGAGGATATATCACTTTTCGCCATAGTCTTCAATGCACTCCAAAATATCACTTTTTCCTTTTACAGGAACAGTGTTCAAACACTGCCTTATGAGAAAAGAGGTATAACTCCCTGAGTGGAATGCACACATCAAAAAGCAGTTTCTCAGAAAGCTTCTCTACATTTTCTACCTGAACATATTTCCTTTTTCACTATAAGCCTCAAAGCGCTCCCGAATATCCCTTCGCACACTAAACATAAACAGTGTTAGAAAACTGCTCAATGTAAAGAGAAACTTAACTGAGTGAGAGGAATTCATACGACACATAGCAGTTTCACAGGAAGCTTCCTTCTGGTTTTTATCTGAAGAAATTTTCCTTTTCACCATAGTCTTGAATGTGCTCCCGAATGCCCTTTGCAGATCCGTCCACGACAGAGTTTCCAAGCTGCGTAATGTAAAGAAAGCTTTATGTGTGTGAGATGAATACAGATATCACAGAGCAGTTTCACAGAATGTTTCTTTCCTGTTTTTATATGAGGCTATTTCCCTTTTCACAATAAGCATCAATATGCTCCCGGATATCCCTTGATAAAATTTTCCCCAAAGGGGTTTCCCTGATGCTGTATGAGAAGACAGGTATAACACTGTAAGTGGAATGCACATGTCGCAAAGCAGCTCCTCGGAAAGCTTCTCTCCAGTTTCTATCTGAAGATATTTCCTTTTTCACCTAAGCCTCAAAGCGCTCCCGAATATCCCTTCGCAGTCTAAACAAAAACAGTGTTAGAATACTGCTCAATGAAAAGAGAAGCTTAACTGAGCAAACAGAATTCACGCGAAAGAGAGCAGTTTCACAGAAAGCTTCCTTCTGGTTTCTATCTGAGGTTATTTCTTTTTCAGGCTATTCTAAAGAGCTTCCCAAATGTCCCTTTTCTCAGATTCCACAGAAACAGTGATTTCAAACTGCTCAATCCAAAGAAAGATTTATCTCTATGAGATGAATACAAACATCTCAAAAGAGTTGCTCAGAAAGCTTCTCTGCAATTTTCAACCTAAGACTTTTCCTTGCTAGCCACAGGCCTCCAGTTGCCACTTAATATCCCTTCATAGAATCCTCAGAGACAGACTTTCCAAACTGGGAAATGTAGAGTAAGCTTTAACTCTGTGAAAAGAATGGACATGTGAGAGAGCAGTTTCTTGGAATGCTTCTTTCTGGGTTTTATTGGATGACATTTCACTTTTCACCATAGTCTTCAATGTACTCTGAATATCCCTTTTGTAGTTTTACAGGAACGCTGTTCAAACAATGTCTTATGAGGAAAAAGGTATAACTCCATGAGTGGAATGAACACATCACCAAGCAGTTTATCAGAAAGCTTCTCTCCAATTTTTATCTGACGATATTTGCTTTTTCAACATAGGCCCGAATATGATCCCGAATATCCCTTCACGGATCTATCCATGATGGAGTTTCCATGCTGTGTAATGTAAAGAAAGCTTTTTCTATGTGAGATGAATAAACATAGCCAAAAGCAGATTCACAGAAAGCTTCTTTTCAGTTTTTATCTGATGATACTTCGTTTTTCATGATAGTGCTGAATGTGCTCCTGAATGTCCCTTCGTAGATCCATCCATGACAGAGATTCCAAGCTGCGTAATGTAATGAAAGTTTTATCTATGTGAAATTAATACACATATCACAGAGAAGTTTGATAGAAAGCTTCTTTCCAGTTTCTGTCTGAGGCTATTTCCCTTTTCACCATAGGCATCAACATGCTCCTGCATACCACTTGGTACCTTTTTCTCCAAAGGGTTTCCTGATAATGTATGAGAAGAGAGTATAACAGTGTCAGTGATATGCACACGTCACAAAGCAGTTCTTTGGAAAACTTCTCTCCAGTTTCTATCTGAAGATATTTCCTTCTACACAGTAAGCCTCAATGTGATCCTGAATATCTCTTCACAAACTAAACAAAAACAGTGCTAGAATACTGCTCAATGAAAAGAGAAGCTTAACTGGGTGAGCAAAATTCACGCGACACAGAACAGTTTCACAAAAAGCTTCCTTCTGGTTTCTATTTGAGGTTATTTGTTTTCAGGATATTCTAAAGGGCATTCCCAAATGTCCTCTCTCAGATTACACAGAAACAGTGATTTCAAACTATTCAGTCCAAGGAATGATTTAACTCTATGAGATGAATACAAACATCACAAAAGAGTTGCTCAGAAAGCTTCTCTGTAACTTTCAACGTAAGACATTTCCTTGCCCGCCACAGGCCTCCGGTTACCACTTAATATCCCTTTGCAGAATCCTCAAAGACAGACTTTCCAAACTGGGAAATGTAGTGTACGCTATAACTCTGTGAAATGAATGGAATGTCAGAGAGCAGTTTCTTGGAATGATTCTTTCTGGGTTTTATTGGACGACATCTCATTTTTTGCCATAGTTTTCAATGTGCTCTGAATATCCCTTTTGTAGTTTTACAGAAACAGTGATCAAACAATGCCTTATGAGAAAAAAGGTATAACTCCTTGAGTGGAATGCACACATCACCAAGCGGTTTCTCAGAAAGCTTCTCTTCAGTTTTTAACTGATGATATTTCCTTTTTCACCATAGGCCCAAATGTGATCCCGAATATCCCTTCACGGATCCATCCATGATGAAGTTTCCAAGCTACATAATGTAAAGAAAGCTTTATCTATGTGAGATGAATAAACACAGCAAAAGCAGTTCCACAGAATGCTTCTCTCCAGATTTTATCTGAAGATATTTCCTTTTTCACCATAGTCCTGAATTTGCTCCCAAATGTCCCTTCGTGGATCCCTGCATGATGGAGATTCCAAACTGCATAATGTAAAGAAAGCTTTAGCTATGTGAGATGAATACATATAGCACAGAGCAATTTCACAGAAAGCTTCTTTCCAGTTTCTGTCTGAGGTTATTTCCCTTTTCACCATAGGCATTAATGTGCCTCCGAATAATGCTTGGTACCTTTTTCTCCAAAAGGGTTTCACTGATGCTGTATGAGAAGAGAGGTATAACACTGTGAGTGGAATGCCCACGTCACAAAGCAGTTCCTCGGAAAGCTTTTCTACATTTTCTATCTGAACATGTTTCCTTTTTCGCAGTAAGCCTCAAAGCACTCCTGAATATCCCTTCACATGCTAAATATAAACAGTGCTAGAAAATTGCTCAATGAAAAGAGAAGCTTAACTGAGTGAGAGGTATTCACACAACTCATAGTAGTTGCACAGAAAACTTCCTTCTTTTTTTTTAATCTGAGAGTATTTCTTTCTCCATATTCTAAAGAGCGTTCCCAAATGTACTTCCTCAAATTCCACAGAAACAATGATTTCAAACTGTTCAATCCACAGTATGATTTAATTCTATGAGATGAATACACATTTCACAAAGCAGTTGCTCAGAATGATTCTCTCCAGTTTTCAACGGAAGACATTTCCTTGCTCACCACTGGCTTCCAAGCACCACTAATAATCCCTTTTCAGATTTCTCAAAGACAGAATTTCCAAACTGGGCAATGTAGAGTAAGCTTTACCTCTGTGAAATGAATGCACATATCCGAAAACAGTTTCTTGGAACGCTTCTTTCTGGGTTTTATTTGTGGATATATCTCCCTTCACCACAGTCTTCAATGCACTCCAAAATATCACTTTTTCATTTTACAGGAACAGTGTTCAAACACTGTCTTATGAGAGAAGAGGTGTAACTCCCTGAGTGGAATGCACACATTAAAAGCAGTTTCTCAGAAAGCTTCTCTCCAGTTTCTACCTGAACATATTTCCTTTTTCACCGTAAGACTCAAAGCGCTCCCGAATATCCCTTTGCACGCTAAACATAAACAGTGTTAGAAAACTGCCCAATGAAAAGAGAAACTTAACTGAGAGGAATTCACACGACACATAGCAGTTTCACAGAACGCTTCTTTCCAGTTTTTATCCGAAGATATTTCCTTTTTCACCATAGTCCTGAATGTGCTCCCGAGTGTCCCTTTGCAGATCCGTCCATGTCAGAGTTTCCAAGCTGTATAATGTAAAGAAAACTTTATCTGTCTGAGATGAATACACATAGCACAGAGCAGTTTCACAGAAAGCTTCTATCCAGTTTCTGTCTGAGGCTATTTTCCTTTTCACCATAGGTGTTAATATGCCCCCGAATATCTCTTGGTACCTTTTTCGCCAAAAGGGTTTCCCAGATGCTGTATGAGAAGAGAGGTATAACACTGTGAGTGGAATGCACACGTCACAAAGCAGTTCCTCGGAAAGCTTCTCTACAGTTTCTATCTGAACATATTTCCTTTTTGTCTGTAAGCCTCAAAGTGCTCCTGAATATCCCCTCACATGCTAAAAATAAACACTGTTAGAAAATTACTCAAAGAAAACAGAAGTTTAACTGAGCAAGAGGAATACACATGACACATAGCAGTTTCACAGAAAGCTTTCTACTTTTGTTTATCTGATTATGCTTTTTTCTTCATATTCTAAAAAGCGTTCTCAAATGTCCTTCCTCAGATTCCAGAGAAATAATGATATCAAACTGCTCAATTCAAAGTATGATTTAACTCTATGAGATGAATACACACATCACAAAGCAGTTGCTCAGAAAGCTTACCTCCAGTTTTCAACGGAAGATGTTTCCTTGCACATCCAATGCCTCTGGGCGCCACTTACTATCCCTTCACAGATTTCTCAAAGATAGAGTTTCCCAACTGGGCAATGTAGAGTAAGATTTATCTCTGTGAAATGAATGCACATATCAGAGAGCAGTTTCTTGGAACACTTCTTTCTGGGTTTTATTTGAGGATATTTCACTTTTTGCCATAGTCTTCAATGTGCTCTGAAATATCACTTTTTTGGTTTTACAGGAACAGTGTTCAAACACTGCTTTATGAGAAAAGAGGTATAACTCCCTGAGTGGAATGCACACATCACAAAGCAATTTCTCAGAAAGCTTCTCTAAAGTTTTTATCTGAAGATATGTACATTTTCCCGGAGTCCTGAATGACCTTCCGAATGTCCCTTTGGGGATCCGTCCATGAAGGAATGTGAAAGCTGCATAATGTAAAGAAAGCTTTATCTATGTGAGATGAATAAACATAGCAAAAAGCAGACTCAAAGAAACTTTCTATCCAGTTTTTTTCTGAAGATATTTCGTATTTCACCATACGCCTGAATGTGCTCCCGAAAGTCCCTTTGTGAATCCATCCATGACGGAGTTTCAAAACTACATAATAGAAAGAAAGTTTCATCTATGTGAGATGAATAAACATATCTATCAGAAAGCAGTTTCTCAGAAAGCTTCCTTCCAGTTTTTGTCTGAGGATATTTCCTTTTTCACCATAGCCATCCATACATTCCCGAATGTCCTCTGGTAGTTCTTTCTCTAAAAGTGATTCCCCAATCCTCTGTGAGAAGAAAAGCATAACTCTGTGAGTGGAATGAACACGTCACAAAGCAGCTCCTTGGAAATCTTCTCTCCAGTTTCTATCTGAGGATATTTCCGTTTTCACCATAAGCCTCAAAGTGTTCCCGAGTATCCCTTAGCTGACTAAGCTAAAACAGTGTTAGAATACTGCTCAAAGAAAACAGAAGCTTAACTGTGCGAGTGGAATGCACATGACACAGAGCAGTTTCACAGAAAGCTTCCTTCTGGTTTTTATCAGAGGGTATTTCTTTTTCAAAATATTCTTTTTTTTTTTTGATGGAGTCTTGCTCTTTTTTTAAAAATTTATTTATTATTATTATACTTTAAGTTGTAGGGTACATGTGCATAACGTGCAGGTTTGTTACATATGTATACTTGTGCCTTGTTGGTGTGCTGCACCCATCAACTCGTCATTTACATCAGGTATAACTCCCAATGCAATCCCTCCCC
>NW_020257710.1:0-13819 GCF_003255815.1 Theropithecus gelada
ACACATGAAAAAATGCTCATCATCACTGGCCATCAGAGAAATGCAAATCAAAACCACAATGAGATACCATCTCACACCAGTTAGAATGGCGATCATTCAAAAGTCAGGAAACAACAGGTGCTGGAGAGGATGTGGAGAAATAGGAACACTTTTACACTGTTGGTGGGATTGTAAACTAGTTCAACCATTATGGAAAACAGTATGGCGATTCCTCAAGGATCTAGAACTAGATGTACCATATGACCCAGCCATCCCATTAATGGGTATATACCCAAAGGACTATAAATTATGCTGCTATAAAGACACATGCACACGTATATTTATTGCAGCACTATTCACAATAGCAAAGACTTGGAATCAACCCAAATGTCCATCAGTGACAGATTGGATTAAGAAAATGTGGCACATATACACCATGGAATACTATGCAGCCATAAAAAAGGATGAGTTTGTGTCCTTTGTAGGGACATGGATGCAGCTGGAAACCATCATTCTTAGCAAACTATCACAAGAACAGAAAACCAAACACTGCATGTTCTCACTCATAGGTGGGAACTGAACAATGCGATCACTTGGACTCAGGAAGGGGAACATCACACACTGGGGCCTATCATGGGGAGGGGGGAGGAGGGAGGGATTGCATTGGGAGTTATACCTGATGTAAATGATGAGTTGATGGGTGCAGCACAGCAACATGGCACAAGTATACATATGTAACAAACCTGCACGTTATGCACATGTACCCTACAACTTAAAGTATAATAATAATAAATAAATTTAAAAAAAAAACTGGAGAGAAGCTTTCTGAGAAACTGCTTTGTGATTGTGCATTCCACTCAGGGAGTTATACCTCTTTTCTCGTAAGGCAGTGTTTGAATGCTGTTACTGTAAAACAAAAAATTGATATTTCAGAGCACATGGAAGACCATCTTGAAAAGTGAAATATCCTGAAATAAAATCCAGAAAGAAGCGTTCCAAGAAACTAATCTAACAGGTCCATTCATTTCAGAGAGTTAAAGCTTACTCTACATTTCCCAGTTTGGAAAGTCTGTCTTTGAGGATTCTGCGAAGGGATGTTAAGGGGCGCCTGGAGGCTTGTGGTGAGCAAGGAAACGTCTTCCGATGAAAACTGGAGAGAAGCTTTCTGAGCACCTGCTTTGTGATGTGTCTATTCATCTCATAGAGTTAAAGCATTCTTTGGATTGATTAGTTTGAAATCACTCTTTTTGTAGAATCTGAGGAAGGACATGTGAGAACGCTCCTTAGAATATGGAGAAAGAAATATCCTCAGTGAAAATCCAGAAGGAAACTTTCTGTGAAACTGTCTATGTCATCTTACTTTCTTTCAGTCAGTTAAGCCTCTCTTTTCATTGAGCAGTTTTCTAACACTGTTTTTGTTTAGTGTGTGAAGGAATATTCGGGAGTACTTTGAGGCTTACGGTGAAAAAGAAAAAATGTTCAGACCGAAACTGAAGAGAAGCTTTCCGAGGAACTGCTTTGTGACATGTGCATCCCACTCACAGTGTTATAACTCTCTTTTCATACAGCATCGGGGAAACCCTTTTGGAGAAAAAGGTACCAGGAGATATTGGGGAGCATGTTGATGTCTATGATGAAAAGGAAATAGGCTCAGAGAAAAACTGGAAAGAAGCTTTCTATGAAACTCTTCTGTGATATGTGTATTCATTTCACATAGATAAAGCTTTCTTTACATTAAGCAACTTGGAAACTCTATCATGGATGGATCCATGAAGGGACATTCGGGAACACATTCAGGACTATGGTGAAAAAGGAAATACCTTCAGATCAAAACTGGAAAGAAACTTTCTGTGAATCTGATTTTTGCTACGTTTATTCATCTCACATAGATAAAGCCTTCTTTACATTACACACCTTGGAAACTCTGTTCTGGAGGGATCCGAGAAGGGCATTCGGAAGCACATTCAGGACTATGGCGAAAAGGGAAATATCTTCAGATAAAAACCAGAAGGAAGCTTTCTGTGAAACTCTCATGTGTTGTATGAATTCCTCTCACTCAGTTAAGCTTCTCTTTTCATTGAGCAGTTTTCTAACACTGTTTATGTTTAGTGTGTGAAGGGATATTAGGGAGCGCTTTGAGTCTTACAATGAAAAAGGAAATATGTTCAGGTAGAAACTGAAGAGACGATTTCTGAGGAGCTGCTTTGTGACGTGTGCATTCCTCTCACAGAGTTATACTTTTCTTGTCATAGAGGATTGGGGAATCCCTTTTGGGGAAAATGCTACCAGGGGACATTCGGGAGCATATGGACGGCTATGGTGAAAAAGGGAATATCCTCAGACAAAAACTGGAAAGAAGCTTTCTGTGAAACTTCTTTGTTATAGATATGTTTATCCATCTCATATAGATAAAACTTTCTTTCTATATCGCAGTTTGGAAATGCCGTCATGGACAGATTCACGAAGGGACATTCAGGAGCACATTCACGTCAATGGTGAAAAAGGAAATATCTTCAGACAAAAACTGGAGAGAAGCTTTCTGGGAAACTGCTTTGTGGTGTGTGCATTCCACTCAGGGAGTTTTACCTCTTTTCTCATAAGGCAGTGTTTTAACATTGTTCCTGTAAAATCGAAAAAGTGATATTTCAGAGCGCATTGAATACTATGACGAACAATGAAATATCCTCAAATAAAACCCAGAAAGAAGCGTTCCAAGAAACTGTTTTCAGATAAGTGCATTCATTTCACAGAGATAAAGCTTCCTCTACATTGCCTAGTCTAGAAAATCTGTCTTTGAGGAATCTGCAAGGGGATATTAAGTGACACCCGGAGGCCTGTGGAGAGCAAGGAAATCTCTTCCATTGAAAACTGTAGAGAAGCTTTGTGAGTAACTTCCTGTTATGTTTTTTTTCATCTCATAGAGCTAAATCATTCTTTAGTTTGAGCAGTTTGAAATCACTGTTTCTGTGGAATCTGAGAAAGGACATTTGGGAATACTCTTTACAATATATTGAAAAAGAAATACCTTCAGATAAAAACCAGAAGTAAGCTTTCGGTGAATCTGCTCTGGATCACGCGAATTCCACTCACCTAGTTAAACTTCTCTTTTCATTGAGAAGTATTGTACCATTGTTTTTGTTTAGTCTGTGAAGGGATATTTGGGAGCGCTTTGAGGTTTATGGTGAAAACAGAAATATCTTCAGATAGAAACTGGAGAGAAGGTTTCCAAGGAGTTGCTTTGTGATGTGTGCATTCCACTCACAGAGTTATACCTTTCTACTCATAGAGGGTTGGCGAATCACTTTGGAGAAAATGCTACTAAGGGACAATTGGGAGTACGTGGACGGCTATGGTGAAAAAAGAATTATGCTCAAACAAAAACTGGAAAGAAGCTTTCTGTGAAACTGCTTTGTGATAGATATGTTTATTCGTCTCACATAGATAAAACTTTCTTTATATAATGCATTTTGGAAACTCTGTGATGGACGGATCTGCGAAGGGACATTCGGAAGCACAATCAGTACTATGGTGAAAATGCAAATATATTCAAATAAAAACCGGGGAGAAGCTTTCTGAGAAACTGCTTTGTGATGCATGCATTCCACCAAGGGAGTTATAAATTTTTTATCGTAAGTCAGTGTTTGAACACTCTTCCTGAAAACCGAAAAGGTGATATCTCGAAGCCCTTTGAAGACTATGGCAAAAAGTGAAATATCCTCAAATAAACCCAGAAAGAAGCATATCAAGAAACTGCTCTCTGATATGTGCATTCATTTCACAGAGTTAAAGCTTATTCTACATTACCCACTTTGG
The DNA here is from genome assembly GCF_003255815.1 of Theropithecus gelada. NCBI lineage: Eukaryota > Metazoa > Chordata > Mammalia > Primates > Cercopithecidae > Theropithecus > Theropithecus gelada. Next base: position 3,793 of record NW_020257710.1, read on the forward strand.
AAACTCTGTTTTTGAGGAATTAGGGAAGGGATATTACATGGCACCCAGAGGCCTGTGGTGAGCAAAGAAACGTCTTCCAATGAAAACTGGAGAAAAGCTTTCTGAGAAACTGCTTGGTGATGTCTCAATTCCACTCAGGGTGTTATGCCTTTCTTCTCATAAGGCACTGTTTGTCCACTGTTCCTGTAAAACTAAAAAAGTGATATTCGGAGCACGTTGAAGACTACGGCAAAAAGTGAAATGTCGTCAAATAAAACCCAGAAAGAAACATTCCAAGAAACTGCTCTCAGACATTCCATTCCCTTCACAGAGTTAAAACTTACTCTACATTTCCCAGTTTCGAAAGTCTGTCTTTGAAAATTCTGGGAAGGGATATTAAGTGGCAACCGGAGGCCTGTGGCAAGCAAGGAAATGTCTTCCATTGAATATTGGAGATAAACTTTCTGAGCAACAATTTTGTGATGTTTGTATGTACCTCATAGAGTTAAATGATTCTTTGGATTGACCAGTTTGAAATCACTGTTTCTGTGGAATCTGAGAAAGAACATTTGGGAACACTCTTTAGAATATCCTGAAAAAGAAATAACCTCAGATAGAAACCAGAAGGAAGCTTTCTGTGAAACTACTCTGTGTCTTCTTAATTCCTCTCACTCAGTGAAGCCTCTGTTTTCATTGGGAAGTTTTCTAACGCTGTTTATGTTTAGCATGTGAAGGGATATTTGTGAGCACTTTGAGGCTTATGGTGAAAAAGGAAATATGCTCAGAAGGAAACTGGAGAGAAGCTTTCTGAGAAACTGCTTTGTGATGTGTGCATTCCTTTCACTGTGTTATACCTCTCTTCTCATTCATCTCACATAGATGAAGCTTTCTTTACATTACACAGCTTGGAAACCCTGTCATGGACGGATCCACAAAGGGACATTCAGGAGCACATTCAGGACTATGGTGAAAAATGAAATATCTTCAGATAAAAACTGGAAAGAAGTTTCTGTGAATCTGCTTTCTGCTACGTGTATTCATCTCACATAGAAAAAGCTTTCTTTACATTACACAGCTTGGAATCTCCATCATGGATGGATCCACGAAGGGATATTGGGGATCATATTTGGGCCAATGGTGAAAAAGGAAATATCATCAGATTAAAAACTGGAGAGAAGCATTCTGAGAAAGAGCTTGGAGATGTGTGCATTCCACTCATGGAGTTATACATTTTTTCTCATAAGGCTCTGTTTCAACACTGTTCCTGTAAAATTACAAAAGTGATATTAAGAGCACATTGAAGACTATGGTGAGAAGTGATATGTTGTCCAATAAAACCCAGAAAGAAGGATTCCAAGAAATAGCTCTCTGACATGTCCATTCATTTCACAGACTTAAAGTGTATTCTACACTTCCCAGTTTGGAAAGTCTATCTTTGAGGATACTGCGCAGGGATATTAAGTGGCAACCTGAGGCCTGCGGCCAGCAAGGAAATTTCTTCCATTGAAAGTTGAGAGAAGCTTTCTGTGCAACTCTTTTGTGATGTTTGTATTCAACTCATAGAGTTAAATCATTCTTTGGATTGAGCAATTTGAAATCACTATTTCTGTGGAATCTGAGAAAGGACATTTGGGAATGCTCTTTAGAATATCCTGAAAAAGAAATACCCTCCGATAGACACCAGAAGGAAGCTTTCTGTGAAACTGCTCTGTGTCACATAAATTCGCTCACACAGTTAAACTTCTGTTTTAATTGAGCAGCATTCTGACACTGTTTTTGTTTAGTCTGCGAAGGGATATTCGGGAGTGCTTTGAGGCTTATGGTGAAAAAGGGAATATCTTCAGATAGAAACAGGAGAGAAGCTTTCTGAGGAGCTGCTTTGGAAAGTGTGCAATACACTCACAGAGTTACACTTTTCTTCTCATAGGAGATTGGAGAATCACTTTTGGAGAAAAAGCTACCAGGGGACATTCAGGAGTATATGGATGGCTATGGTGAAAAAGGAAATATCCTCAGACAAAAACTGGTAAGAAGCTTTCTGTGAAACTGCTTTGTGATAAATATGTTTATTCATCTCACATAGATAGACTTTCTTTCTATTACGCAGTCTAGAATTGCCGTCATGGATGGATTCGTGAAAGGACATTCGGGAGCACATTCAGGCCTATGGTGAAAAAGGAAATATCTTCAGATAAAAACTGGAGAGAAGCTTTCTGAGAAACTGCTTTGTGATGTGTGCATTCCACTCAGGGAGTTATACTTCTTTTCTCATAAGGCAGTGTTTGAACACTGTTTCTGTAAAACCGAAAAAGTGATATTTCAGAGCGCATTGAAGACTATGGAGAAAAGTAAAATACCCTCATATAATACCCAGAAAGAAGGGTTCATGAAACTGGTCTCTGATGTGTGCACTCCTTTCACAGAGTTAAAGCTTATTCTACATTTCCCAGTTTGGAATCAGTCTTTGAGGATTCTGCAAAGGGATATTAACTGGCGCCCGTAGGGTTGTAGTGAGCAAGGAAACGTCTTCCGATGAAAACTGGAGAGAAGCTTTCTGAGCAACTGTTTTGTGGTGTGTGTATTATTGGTCTAATAGAGTTAAACTATTCTTTGGATTGAGCAGTTTGAAATCACTGTTTTTGTGGAATCATGAAGGACATTTGGGAACACACATTAGAATATGGAGAATGCAATATCCTCAGGTAAAATCCAGAAGGTAGCTTTCTGTGAAACTTCTCTGTGTCTTCTTAATTCCTCTTGCTCAGTTAAGCCTCTCTTTTCATTGAGCAGTTTTCTAATTCTGTTTATGTTTAACTTGTGAAGGATTATTAGGGAGCGCTTTGAGGCTTACGGTGAAAAAGGAAGTATGTTCAGACCGAAACTGGAGATAAACTTTCCGAGGAAGTGCTTTGTGACGTGTGCATTTCTGTCACAGTGTTATATCTCTCTTCTCATACAGTATCGGGGAAACCCTTTTGGTGAAAAAGGTACCAAGTGATATTCAGGAGCATGTTGATGCCTATGGTGAAAAGAGAAATAACCTCAGACAAAAAATGGAAAGAAGCTTTCTGTGAAACTGCTCTGTGATATATGTATTCATCTCACATAGATAAAGCTTTCTTTACATGACGCACCCTGGAAACTCTGTCATGGACAGATCCGCGAAGAGACATTCGGGAACACGTTCAAGACTATGGTGAAAAATGAAATATCTTCAGATAAAAACTGGAAAGAAGCTTTCTGTGTATCTGCTTTTTACTATGTTTATTCATCTCACATATATAAAGCTTTCTTTCTATTATGCACTTTTGAAACTCCATCAAGGATGGATCCACGAAGGGATATTCGGGATCACATTCGGGCCTATGGTGAAAAAGGAAATATCGTCATATAAAAACTGGAGAGAAGCTTTCTGAGAAACTACTTCGTGATGTGTGCATTCCACTCAGGGAGTTTCACCTTTCTTCTCATAAGGTACAGTTTGAACACTGTTTCTGTAAAACTGAAAAACTGATATTCAGAGCACATTGAAGACTATGATGAAAAGTGAAATATCATCAAATAAAACCAAGCATTCCAAGAAACGGCTCTCTGAAATGTCCATCCATTTCACAGAGTTAAAGCTTCCTCTATGTTTCCCAGTTTGGAACGTCTGCCTTCTAGGATTCTGCAAAGGGATATTAAGTGGTGACCGGAGTCCAATGGCCAGCAAGAAAATGTCTTCCATTGAAAACTGGAGAGAAGCTTTCTGAGCAACTGCTTTGTGATGTGTGTATTCATCTCATAGAGGTAAATCATTCTTTGGATTGAGCAGTTTGAAATAACTCTTTCTGTGGAACGTGGGAAAGGACATTTGGGAACACTCTTAATAATATGCTGAAATAGAAATACGCTCCAATAAAAAACAGAAGGAAGCTTTCTGTGAAACTGCTCTGTGTCATGTGAATTCCATTCACACAATTAAGCTTCTGTTTTCATTGAGCAGTATTCTACATTGCTTTTGTTTAGTCTCTGAAGAGATATTCGGGAGCACTTTGAGGATTGTGGTGTAAAAGGAAATATCTTCAGATAGAAACTGAAAAGAAGGTTTCCGAGGAGCGGCTTTGTGACTTGTGCATTCCACTTACAGAATTATACCTTTCTTCTCAAAGAGGATTGGGAAATCACTTTTGGAGGAAAAGCTACCAGGGGACATTAGGGGGTGTATGGAGAGCTATGGTGAAAAAGGAATTATCCTCAGACAAAAACTGAAAAGAAGCTTTCTGTGAAACTGCTTTGTGATAGATATGTTTATTCATCTCACATAGATAAAACTTTTCTATATTACGCACTTTGGAAACTCTGTCATGGAAGGATCTGTGAAGGGACATTTGGGAGCACATTCAGGCCTATGGTGAAAAAGGAGGTATCTTCAGGTTAAAACTGGATGGAAGCTTTCTGAGAAACTGCTTTGTGATGTGTGCATTCCACTCAGGGAGTTATATCTCTTTTCTCATAATCCAGTGTTTGAACACTGTTCCTGTAAAACCGAAAAAATAATATTTTGGAGGACATGGAAGACTATGACGAAAAGTGAAGTATCCTGAAATAAAACCCAGAAAGATGCATTCCAAGAAACTGCTCTCTCACATGTCCATTCTTATCACAGAGTTAAAGCTTACTCTACATTTTCCAGTTTGGAAAGTCTGTCTTTGAGGATTCTACGAAGGGATATTAAGTGGCGACCAGAGGCCTGTGGGGAGCAAGAAATGCCTTCCGTTTAAAACTGGAGAGAAGTTTTCTGAAAAACTGCTTTGTGATGTATGTATTCATCTCATAGAGTTAAATCATTCTTTGGATTGAGCAGTTTGAAATCCCTCTTTCTGTGGAACCTGAGAAAGGACATTTGGGAATGCTCTTAAGAATGAGCTGAGGGGGCGGAGCAAGATGGCCGAATAGGAACAGCTCCAGTCGCCAACTCCCAGTGCAAGCGACACAGAAGACCGGTGATTTCTGCATTTTCAACTGAGGTACTGGGTTCATCTCACTGGGGAGTGCCGGACGATCGGTGCTGGTCAGCTGCTGCAGCCTGACCAGCGAGAGCTGAAGCAGGGTGAGGCATTGCCTCACCTGGGAAGCGCAAGGGGGAAGGGAATCCCTTTTCCTAGCCAGGTGAACTGAGACACACAACACCTGGAAAATCGGGTAACTCCCACCCCAAAACTGCGCTTTAAGCAAACAGGCACACCAGGAGATCATATCCCACACCTGGCTGGGAGGGTCCCACACCCACAGAGCCTCCCTCATTGCTATCACAGCAGTCTGTGATCTACCAGCAAGGCAGCAGCAAGGCTGGGGGAGGGGCGCCTGCCATTGCTGAGGCTTAAGTAGGTAAACAAAGCTGCTGGGAAGATCGAACTGGGTGGAGCTCACAGCAGCTCAAGGAAACCTGCCTGTCTCTGTAGACTCCACCTCTGGGGACAGGGCACAGCAAAATAACAAACGCAGCAGAAGCCTCTGCAGACGCAAACGACTCTGTCTGACAGCTTTGAAGAGAGCAGTGGATCTCCCAACACGGAGGCTGAGATCTGAGAAGGGCCAGACTGCCTGCACAAGTGGGTCCCTGACCCCTGAGCAGCCTAACTGGGAGACATCCCCCACTAGGGGCAGTCTGACACCCCACACCTCACAGGGTGGAGTACACCCCTGAGAGGAAGCTTCCAAAGCAAGAATCAGACAGGTACACTCGCTGTTCAGAAATATTCTATCTTCTGCAGCCTCTGCTGCTGATACCCAGGCAAACAGGGTCTGGAGTGGACCTCAAGAAATTGCCAACAGACCTACAGCTGAGGGTCCTGACTGTTAGAAGGAAAAATATCAAACAGGAAGGACACCTACACCAAAACCCCATCAGTACATCACCACCATCAAAGACCGGAGGCAGATAAAACCACAAAGATGGGGAAAAAGCAGGGCAGAAAAGCTGGAAATTCAAAAAATAAGAGCGCATCTCCCCCGGCAAAGGAGCGCAGCTCATCGCCAGCAACGGATCAAAGCTGGACGGAGAATGACTTTGACGAGATGAGAGAAGAAGGCTTCAGTCCATCAAATTTCTCAGAGCTAAAGGAGGAATTACATACCCAGTGCAAAGAAACTAAAAATCTTGAAAGAAAAGTGGAAGAATTGATGGCTAGAGTAATTAATGCAGAGAAGCTCATAAACGAAATGAAAGAGATGAAAACCATGACACGAGAAATACGTGACAAATGCACAAGCTTCAGTAACCGACTCGATCAACTGGAAGAAAGAGTATCAGCGATTGAGGATCAAATGAATGAAATGAAGCGAGAAGAGAAACCAAAAGAAAAAAGAAGAAAAAGAAATGAACAAAGCCTGCAAGAAGTATGGGATTATGTAAAAAGACCAAATCTACATCTGATCGGGGTGCCTGAAAGTGAGGGGGAAAATGGAACCAAGTTGGAAAACATTCTACAGGATATCATCCAGGAGAACTTCCCCAACCTAGTAGGGCAGGCCAACATTCAAATCCAGGAAATACAGAGAACGCCACAAAGATACTCCTGGAGAAGAGCAACTCCAAGACACATAATTGCCAGATTCACCAAAGTTGAAAAGAAGGAAAAAATCTTTTTTTTTTTTTTGAGACGGAGCCTCGCTCTGTCGCCCAGGCTGGAGTGCAGTGGCTGGATCTCAGCTCACTGCAAGCTCCGCCTCCCGGGTTCACGCCATTCTCCTGCCTCAGCCTCCCGAGTAGCTGGGACTACAGGCGCCCGCCACATTGCCCGGCTAGTTTTTTGTATTTTTTATAGTAGAGACGGGGTTTCACCGTGTTAGCCAGGATGGTCTTGATCTCCTGACCTCGTGATCCGCCCGTCTCGGCCTCCCAAAGTGCTGGGATTACAGGCTTGAGCCACCGCGCCCGGCAGGAAAAAATCTTAAGGGCAGCCAGAGAGAAAGGTCAGGTTACCCACAAAGGGAAGCCCATCAGACTCACAGCAGATCTCTCGGCAGAAACTCTACAAGCCAGAAGAGAGTGGGGGCCAATATTCAACATTCTTAAAGAAAAGAATTTTCAACCCAGAATTTCTTATCCAGCCAAACTAAGTTTCATAAGTGAAGGAGAAATAAAATCCTTTACAGATAAGCAAATGCTTAGAGATTTTGTCACCACTAGGCCTGCCTTACAAGAGACCCTGAAGGAAGCACTCAACATGGAAAGGAACAACCGGTACCAGCCATTGCAAAACCATGCCAAAATGTAAAGACCATCGAGGCTAGGAAGAAACTGCATCAACTAACGAGCAAACTAACCACTTAATATCATAATGGCAGGATCAAGTTCACACATAACAATCTTAACCTTAAATGTAAATGGACTAAATACTCCAATTAAAAGACACAGACTGGCAAACTGGATAAAGAGTCAAGACCCATCAGTCTGCTGTATTCAGGAGACCCATCTCACTCGCAGAGACATACATAGGCTCAAAATAAAGGGATGGAGGAAGATTTACCAAGCAAATGGAGAACAAAAAAAAGCAGGGGTTGCAATCCTAGTCTCTGATAAAACAGACTTTAAACCATCAAAGATCAAAAGAGACAAAGAAGGCCATTACATAATGGTAAAGGGATCAATTCAACAGGAAGAGCTAACTATCCTAAATATATATGCACCCAATACAGGAGCACCCAGATTCATAAAGCAAGTCCTTAGAGACTTACAAAGAGACTTAGACTCCCATACAATAATAATGGGAGACTTCAACACTCCACTGTCAACATTAGACAGATCAAGGAGACAGAAAGTGAACAAGGATATCCAGGAATTGAACTCATCTCTGCAGCAAGCAGACCTAATAGACATCTATAGAACTCTCCACCCCAAATCAACAGAATATACATTCTTCTCAGCACCACATCGTACTTACTCCAAAATTGACCACGTAATTGGAAGTAAAGCACTCCTCAGCAAATGTACAAGAACAGAAATTATAACAAACTGTCTCTCAGACCACAGTGCAATCAAACTAGAACTCAGGACTAAGAAACTCACTCAAAACCGCTCAATTACATGGAAACTGAACAACCTGCTCCTGAATGACTACTGGGTACATCACGAAATGAAGGCAGAAATAAAGATGTTCTTTGAAACCAATGAGAACAAAGATACAACATACCAGAATCTCTGGGACACATTTAAAGCAGTGTGTAGAGGGAAATTTATAGCACTAAATGCCCACAAGAGAAAGCAGGAAAGATCTAAAATTGACACTCTAACATCGCAATTAAAAGAACTAGAGAAGCAAGAGCAAACACATTCGAAAGCTAGCAGAAGGCTAGAAATAACTAAGATCAGAGCAGAACTGAAGGAGATAGAGACACAAAAAACCCTCCAAAAAATCAATGAATCCAGGAGTTGGTTTTTTGAAAAGATCAACAAAATTGACAGACCACTAGCAAGACTAATAAAGAAGAAAAGAGAGAAGAATCAAATCGACGCAATTAAAAATGAAAAAGGGGATATCACCACCGACCCCACAGAAATACAAACTACCATCAGAGAATACTATAAACACCTCTACGCAAACAAACTGAAAAATCTAGAAGAAATGGATAATTTCCTGGACACTTACACTCTTCCAAGACTAAACCAGGAAGAAGTTGAATCCCTGAATAGACCAATAGCAGGCTCTGAAATCGAGGCAACAATTAATAGCCTACCAACCAAAAAAAGTCCAGGACCAGATGGATTCACAGCCGAATTCTACCAGAGGTACAAGGAGGAGTTGGTACCATTCCTTCTGAAACTATTCCAATCAATAGAAAAAGAGGGAATCCTCCCTAACTCATTTTATGAGGCCAACATCATCCTGATACCAAAGCCTGGCAGAGATACAACAAAAAAAGAGAATTTTAGACCAATATCCCTGATGAACATCGATGCAAAAATCCTCAATAAAATACTGGCAAACCGGATTCAGCAACACATCAAAAAGCTTATCCACCATGATCAAGTGGGCTTCATCCCTGGGATCCAAGGCTGGTTCAACATTCGCAAATCAATAAACATAATCCAGCATATAAACAGAACCAAAGACAAGAACCACATGATTATTTCAATAGATGCAGAAAAGGCTTTTGACAAAATTCAACAGCCCTTCATGCTAAAAACGCTCAATAAATTCGGTATTGATGGAACGTACCTCAAAATAATAAGAGCTATTTATGACAAACCCACAGCCAATATCATACTGAATGGGCAAAAACTGGAAAAATTCCCTTTGAAAACTGGCACAAGACAGGGATGCCCTCTCTCACCACTCCTATTCAACATAGTGTTGGAAGTTCTGGCTAGGGCAATCAGGCAAGAGAAAGAAATCAAGGGTATTCAGTTAGGAAAAGAAGAAGTCAAATTGTCCCTGTTTGCAGATGACATGATTGTATATTTAGAAAACCCCATTGTCTCAGCCCAAAATCTCCTTAAGCTGATAGGCAACTTCAGCAAAGTCTCAGGATACAAAATTAATGTGCAAAAATCACAAGCATTCTTATACACTAGTAACAGACAAACAGAGAGCCAAATCATGAATGAACTTCCATTCACAATTGCTTCAAAGAGAATAAAATACCTAGGAATCCAACTTACAAGGGATGTAAAGGACCTCTTCAAGGAGAACTACAAACCACTGCTCAGTGAAATAAAAGAGGACACAAACAAATGGAAGAACATACCATGCTCATGGATAGGAAGAATCAATATCGTGAAAATGGCCATACTGCCCAAGGTAATTTATAGATTCAATGCCATCCCCATCAAGCTACCAATGAGTTTCTTCACAGAATTGGAAAAAACTGCTTTAAAGTTCATATGGAACCAAAAAAGAGCCCGCATCTCCAAGACAATCCTAAGTCAAAAGAACAAAGCTGGAGGCATCACGCTACCTGACTTCAAACTATACTACAAGGCTACAGTAACCAAAACAGCATGGTACTGGTACCAAAACAGAGATATAGACCAATGGAACAGAACAGAGTCCTCAGAAATAAT
>NW_020257711.1:0-11708 GCF_003255815.1 Theropithecus gelada
CATTTATTAAATAGGGAATCCTTTCCCCATTTCTTGTTTCTCTCAGGTTTGTCAAAGATCAGATGGCTGTAGATGTGTGGTATTATTTCTGAGGACTCTGTTCTGTTCCATTGGTCTATATCTCTGTTTTGGTAATCAACCCAAATGTCCATCAGTGACAGATTGGATTAAGAAAATGTGGCACATATACACCATGGAATACTATGCAGCCATAAAAAAGGATGTTTGTGTCCTTTGTACGGACATGGATGCAGCTGGAAACCATCATTCTTAGCAAACTATCACAAGAACAGAAAACCAAACACCGCATGTTCTCACTCATAGGTGGGAACTGAACAATGAGATCACTTGGACTCGGGAAGGGGAACATCACACACCGGGGCCTATCACGGGGAGAGGGGAGGGGGGAGGGATTGCATTGGGAGTTATACCTGATGTAAATGATGAGTTGATGGGTGCTGACGAGTTGATGGGTGCAGCACAGCAACATGGCACAAGTATACATATGTAACAAACCTGCACGTTATGCACATGTACCCTAGAACTTAAAGTATAATAATAATAAAATAAAATAAAATAAAATAAAAAATTAAAAAAAAGATCTGCTGAGGAAAGAATCATCAGTAAATACTACATTTATACTATCAGGATTATCTTCATGGTCTTGAAGAGTCTCTTCCTAGACTTTATCCTAGATTCAGGGGGAAAATTAATAATTGCACAGTGAAGAAATCAGACAACACCTTGGCTAGAGACCCAAATTAACTTCATTAGTAAGGGGCAGATGAACACTGAATGCCACGTGAGAGGCAATAAGCTCATCAATCCAATATCCCCACCTGGGGATGCATAACCTGAATCTAATCATGAAGGAGTATCAGGCAAACATGAAATGAGGAATGTTCTGTTAGAATATAGGACTTTACTATTGATAAGTGCCAGTGTCATCAAAGACAAAAGATAGCTATAGAAATGTTTCAGATTAAAGAAGGCCAATGAGGCTTAACAATTAAACACAATACCTGAATCTAGACTGGATCCTATACTAATGAAGAAAAGTAATACAATGGATATTATTGGATCATGTGAGAAAACTGGAAGAATGGTGGTGGACTAAATAAGTGTGTAGTAGTCTGTTTTCACACTGCTGATAAAGACATACCCAAGACTGAGTAACTTATAAATGAAAAGAGGCTTAATGGACTTACAGTTCCATGTGGCTGGGGAGGCCTCACAATCATGGCAGAAGGTGAAAGGCACGTCTTACATGGTGGCAGGCAATGAGAGAGAATGAGAACCAAGCGGAAGGGGTTTCCCCTTAAAAAACCATCAGATCTCATGAGACTTCTTCACTTACCATGAGAACAGTATGGGGGAAACTGCCCCCATGATTCAATTATCTCCCACCTGGTCCCTCCCACAACATGTGGGAATTATGGGAGCTACAATTCAAGATGAGATTTGGGTGGGAACACAGCCAAACCATATCAAAGTGTTAATTGCTGAAGTTAATAATTGTATTAAGTAATTGTATTGTGGTTAAGTAAGGTATCCCTATGTGTAAGAAACATAAGCTGAGATGCTCAGAAGGAAGAGTCATGGAGTATATTACTTACCCTCAAATGTTTAATAAAACATACATACACATCCAATTAGAAAACAAATAGAATAAAATGTTAGTATATAAAGTAATATATGACACTGTTTGTACTATTTTCACTTTTGTATTTTTTGTACATTTGAAATTATTTCAAAATAAGTTTAAAAAATAATAAATAAATAAATAAAAGAATAGCAAATGTGGACAAGTGCAGTGGCTCAGGCCTGTAATCCCAGCACTATGGGAGGCCAAGGCAGGAGGATGGTTTGAGCTCAGAGTTTGAGACCAGTCTGGGCAACATAGTGAGACCTTGTCTCTATGGAAAAGAAAGAAAAGAAAAGAAAAGAAAGGAAAAGAAAAGAAAAGGAGGGAGGGAAAGGAAAGAAAAGAAGGAAGGAAGGGAAGGAGAGAAAGAATATCAAATGCTCCTCAGTGCTTCTGATATCCTCATACCTGTTTTTATTTTTCACTATGTCACTTACCCCAAGAAGGAAAGAAGGAAGGGAAGGAAATAAAGAAAAAATATCAAATGCCTCCTCAGTGCTTCTGATACTCTCATACCCGTTTTTATTTTTCTCTATGTCACTTACCCCCACATGACATATTATATATTTATTAAATTATTATCTATCTACCTCATTAGAATGCAAGTTCCAGGGAGGACTGTGACATTATCTGTTTTGTTCATACTATATGCTATTGCCTAGAACTACTCCTGGCACATGTGGGACACTGCATAAATGTTTGTTTGATGAATAAATGAGTTTCCAGGCCATGTAGAAAATGACTGACAGATGCCACAGGGAATTTTATAAAATATTGCTCAGGTGTGAGGCTTGAATGAAGAACCAAGAAGATATTTCCACTGATGCATCAGTCTCAGAGGCATGGTAAGAGGAGTACAAATAATACAGAAGTTCATAAAAACCAGTATAAAATAACACAATTATATTAGGAATATAAAAAGTGGCTTCTAGAATAGTATCTGGAAATAGAATGCTAGAGATAGAATTATAAATTATCATACTAGGATATATTTTGAAACAAAAGTTGACAGAATTTAGTGATGAATTGAATTTTGCAGTGTAAGAGAAAGAGGGAACTAATGCTCAACTAAAGAGAGAACTAATACTCCAAGACCTCTGGCTTAAACAACTAATGAATGGTTGAAGTTACCTTTCAGAAAGTTAAGTAATATTGTGGGAAGAGAAGCTTTGCGAGATGTGGGGCAGTAGAAAATCAAAAATTCTTGTTTGGATATGTTGAATTTGAGGCATTTTTAGATTTCCAAATATAGAAGTTGTAAGCTATAGTATATATCTGGGTATCATGCATAGGACTGGATGAATTCCCCTAAGCAGTATGTATATATAAAGAAGAGAGTGGAAGGTTTAGGCCTGGAAATACTCCAATCAGAGTTTAGAGAGAGGAAGAGGATTCAACAAGAAATACTAAGAAGGTGGAATATCAAGAGTGTGGCAGTCCAGAAATCACATAAAGAAAGTGTTTCCAACAGAAAGGAGAGCATGACAGCATGTGGGCATGGAAATGTTCCACTCAAATGTCCTTTGCAAGGGTATAGTTGACCAGAAACCTCAGTTTCCTTCTTTCTGTATCCATCATGCCATTTGTGTTAAGGCCATGCTTCCCTCAGGCTCTTGCCAGCCATGACTGACCATAACAGGGGTTCTACTGTAGAATGTGGGACTCCACAAATCGGCAACTGTGGCTCAATGACTTCTCCGAGTATTTTCCTACAACATACTCCTTCTTTCATCTCTAATTCCATCTTGGCATCTACTCCTAGGAAGACACAAGTTAACATCAACAGACTAATTGTACCAATGACACTGAGAGGCAAATTAGAATAAGGAAAGATATTTGGATATTGGATTGAACAAGATGATGATCATTTGTGATGTTACCAGAAGCTGTTTTAAAGGGTGGGAATGAAAGTCTGATTGGAATTTGTTCAGAAGAGAATGGAAGAAAGAAACAGTGCGTACAAATGCTTATTTTTAATTTTGCTATCAAAGAAAGCACAGAAATGGAGTAGAGGCTAAAGGAGGATATAAGGTCAATGGAGGAATTTTTAACATAGAACAAATAACAGCATGATTGTATACTGATGGTAATAATCCCTGAGTGGGAGAAATTTTTATTTTGAAAGATAAAGAGGGGATAGCTGCTGGATCAAAATAATTGAGAAGGTGAGGGGGTGAGAGGAGATGATATCCAGTACATACCAGAGGATTGGACATAGACGAAACCAGAGACAGTTCACCAATTGTAAGAAGATGTCAGATGTGGATTGGTAGGCTTGGGATTTTTTGTTTTTTGTTTGTTTGTTTGTTTGTTTGTTTGTTTTTGACACAGAGTCTCACTCTATCGCCCAGGCTGGAGTGCAGTGGTGTGATCTTGGCTCACTGCAACCTCCGCCTCCCAGGTTCAAGTGATTCTCCTGCCTCAGCCTCCCGAGTAGCTGAGACTACAGTCATGCATCACCACACCTGGCTAATTTTTTGTATTTTTAGTAGAGACAGGGTTTCACAATGTTAGCCAGGATGGTCTTGGTCACCTGACCTCGAGATCCGCCCGCTTCAGCCTCCCAAAGTGCTGGGATTACAGGCGTGAGCCACTGCGTCCTGCTGAATTGGTAGATTTGGTGATGGGAATGTAAAATAGATTTATTCTGATTACTTTTATTTTCTCAAAATAAAATAACCAGTTCAGGTTGAGGAGTAAAGGAGGCTTGTAAGGGAAGCAGACAAAAATAGTTGTCTGAGAAAACGAGAGTGTAAATTGACTTGAGAAATATGCTAGGACAGTACTAATGGCTCCTTTGAGTTTTATAGGTTTAAATTTAATGCAGTCAGTATAGCTGTATTTTTTTTCCAGGCAGGCTCTGCTGCTTATGTGTAGACACCAAGTTGGTGGAGTGTTAGATTAAACTAGGGTTAAGATTTTCCTGGTGAGTAGGATGGAAGGAGAGAGAAAGTAGCTCAATATTTTCCAAAACTGTGATTACAGTGATACATCATGAGATCTAAGCATAATAAGGAAGAAATTAGGGCATGAAGTAAGCCATGAACAGTGAAACAAGTTGAGGAGTCGATGGACTGGAAGTCTCAAGGTATTTGAAGTATTGCTGAGTTAGAAATACCAGAATAAGTAAGCTAGAAAGATATGAGGAAGTATTCAGAGAGTAAGATATTTTAAATCAAGTTTCTGGAGGGAGGACTGTTTATTAAGTAATAACAAGGTCTAAGCTATGAGCACAGAAAGTATTGGCTGAGGTGGGGTGAAGGTCAAGATAACTCAAGGAGAACATGTCAAGAAATAGAGAAGTTAGAGAGTTGGAAGAATACCAACATGGACATTCAAGTTACCAAGAAAGATGAAAGAAGGGACAAAGAGAAAGAAGTGAGTCAAAAGCTAAACTTTCTAGTAAACTATGGAGGATAGCCAGGGATTTAGTAAATGAGTCTAGGCAGTCTGATAGATAAAGTTTCAATAGAGATTGGGTATTTAAAAGAGGAGAGAAGAGAAGAGAAACCTGAGGAATGTGGGGTGTATGAGAAAAAACAGCTACCTCTTGCCTCTTGCAAGGATTGCCGGGGAAGCCCTGTTCTCATAGAAAGCCAGGTTTCAGTTAGGACAATAATGAAAAGGGTGTTTATAGAAGATATCATGGATATAGCTGATGACAGACCATGAGATGCAGATAATGCATTAGAATGGTTTAGGAGATCAGGGAGTAGCAGGATATTGTGTTAGATTAAGATAATCTAGAGAATGAGGGATTACCTGAGGCTCGTATATCTGAGAGTGACTAAGGCAAACAAATACATAAGGCGTGAAGGGGTTGATCCTGGAATTGGGGTTTTTTAAGGGAAGGTAGGTAAGTACATCTATTAGGATGGTACAAAAGTAATTGTGGGTTTTGCCATTACTTTTTTTTTTTTTTTTTTTTAGTTCTGGGGTACATGTGCAGGATGTGCAGGTTTGTTACATATATAATTGTGTGCAATAGTGGTTTGCTGCACCTATCAACACATCCCCTAGGCATTAAGCCCAGCATGCATTAGCTATTTTTCCTAACACTCTCCCTCCCCCCACTCTACCCCCTGACAAGCCCTAGTGTGTGTTGTACCCCTCCCTGTGTCCATGTGATCTCACTGTTCAGCTCCCACTTATATGTGAGAATATGCAGTGTTTGGTTTTCTGTTCCTGTGTTAGTTTGCTGAGGATAATGGCTTCCAGCTTCATCCATGTCCCTGCAAAGGACATGATCTCATTCCTTTTCATGGCTGCATAGTATTCCTTGGTGTATATGTACCACATTTTCTTTATCCAGTCTATCATTGATGGGCATTTCGGTTGATTCCTTGTCCTTGCTTTTGTGAATAGGGCTGCAATGAACATACACATGCATGTAACTTTGTCATAGAATGATTTATATTCCTTTGGGTATATGCCCAGTAATGGGATTGCTGAGTCAAATGGTATTTCTGGATCTAGATCTTTGAGGAATTGCCACACCATCTTCCACAATGGTTGAACCCTGAACCAACAGTGTAAAAGCATTTCTATTTCTCCGCAACCTCACCAGCATCTGTTCTTTCTTGACTTTTTAATAATGACCAAAGTAATTGGCCATTACTACTGTCCAAAGTAATTTACAGATTCAATGCTCTTCCCATTAAACTACTATTGGCATTCTTCACAGAATTAGAAAAAAACTATTTTAAAATTCATATGGAATCAAAAAAGAGCCCATAGAGCCAAGACAATCCTAAGCAAAAAGAACAAAGCTGGAGGCAATCACCCTACCAGACTTCAAACTATACTATAAGGCTACAATAACCAAAATAGCATGGTACCAGTACAAAAAGAGACACATAGACCAATGGAACAGAATGAAGAACTCAGAAATAAGATTGCTCATCTACAACCATCTGATCTTCAACAAACCTGGCAAAAACAGGCAATGGGGAAAGGATTCCCTGTTTAATAAATTGTGCTGGAAGAACTGGCTATCCATTTGCAGAAAATTGAAAGTGGACCCCTTCCTCACACCTTATACAAAAATTAACTCAAGATGGATTAAAGATTTAAATGTAAATCCCAAAACTATAAAAACCCTAGAAGGAAATCTAGGCAATACCATTCAGGACATAGGCCCAGGCAAAGATTTCATGATAAAATCACCAAAAGCAGTTTCAACCAAAGCAAAAAATTGACTAATGGGATCTAATTAAACTACAGAGCTTCTGCACACCAAAAGAAACTATCATCAGAATGAACAGGCAACCTACAAAGTGGGGCAAAATCTTTGCAATCTATCTCTCTGACAAAGGTCTAATATCTAGAATCGACAAAAAACTCAAACAAATTTACAAGAAAAAAACAGACAACCCCATTAAAAAGTGGGCAAAGGACATGAAAAGACACTTCTCAAAACAAGGCATTCATGCAGTCAACAAACATATTAAAAAAACTCAACATCACTGATCATTAGAGAAATGCAATGGGATACCATCTCGCGCCAGTCAGGATGGCCATTATTAGCCATTACTTTCAATGCAAAAAATGCAATTACTTTTGAACCAACCTAATAATGGTAGCTTTTTTCTAGGCGGTGGTTTTCTAGACAGTTTGTATTGGTGTTACTGACAGTGTTAAGGGAGATTATTAAATTAAACACAACAAACAAGAAACATTACCCTTAATCCTGCAGAGGGTGGTGTTGCCACCTTGGGATGAGTGGGTTTCCCTTCAGCACATGGATTTGGAGCCTCCTTTAAATCCAATTTTGTGGCTGGAAGGAGGGAATGGTTTTATTAAGAGGGTATGGAGTTCTGGATGCCTAGTTTAAATCTAGAATCCTTCTGGGGATTTTTAGAAAAAATTGTATAAACTTCATAAAGGCCTCCATTATAGACTGCAGTTGGTGATGTTGGAAAGGACTTTACCAAGAGTTCGTTGGACGTCTCTTAAATCCTTTTAGATGTTGCTAGTTATTACATTGAAAAAAAGACATTCTATAGTCAAATAAATATGAGAAATGCTGAGTTCAACGAAGTTCAAGAGGTTTTTTTTTTTCAGAACATAGCAGAATTCTTGATATTGTAATGTGCAATGTGAGACATCTAAAAGGGGCATAAAATATGCAAGTAAACATGGATGCAGAGCATGAAAATATTGGTCCTGCAGAGTCACCAGCTAGACCCAGGTTTAGAGAAGAGGAGGGGAGAGCTTTGGACTCTGAGCCTGAGCTAAAGAGAGGAGACATGAATCTATGTATACAATGGCAATGTTCTATCAAAAATATGCATAAATAAATGCATAAGTGGAACTTTTGTAAATTTAATTCCATTTCCCATTGGTCTGCACAATTCTTGAGAGTCATTCTCTCTTTTCTGAATGACTTTCAAAGCATAGTGGCTCTCAACCCATTAGTTTTTAGTTTAACTTCTGCAGCAAATTACTAAATAAACACATCTGGAAAGACAGAAATGTAAGGGAACATTTTTGGTGAACCACTTAGTTTAAATAATATTTTATAATTTGTAAAGTAAATCTCAATTCATGTTGTATATATATAAAATCTTAGATTAGAACTTACTGGAATAATAATTAGTTCTAGTAGAAAATTAGGGAAGAAAAAAATATTGACTGAAGAGGAAAAATACTGACTGCCTATCACTGTCAGCTTTCCTCATTTACACATCCTACCAACTTGGCCTATTTTTTAAGATTAAAATCGTCAAGAAAGGTTGATGCTGTATAGTTACATAGCATAATGTAATGAGGCCATCACAATTTTACAAATAACTAAAACCACTATCATTGCCAGTTGATCAATATCTTCAAGTTGCATTTTGTACAGTACAAAGAAAGAATGATGTTTGCAGAATATATCATATATCACTTTAAGGTACCATTTTATTTCTATTCTTTCCACAAAACAATGATATAAAATATAAACTGTATATTTTAACATGTATTCCCTAAAGAGTGATGGATGGAGCTTAGTTTGTTTAAAGTGGGCCTTAATTAACGTACTGTAACTGGTAGGTGGAAAGAAAGTAAAAACTCAAAAAACAAGATGCTATTTGCTGGTTATTTGGCTATTGCCCTATTTCCATCCCATCAGACATAGCAGCCTTACAGTTATTGAAAGAGTTTAGTACAATGGAGATCACAGAGTCGGCATATCTGAAATTTTTGCTATTCCAAGAAAAGAAAACATGAGCTTGGAATATAACAATTAGCATAAATAATAACAATCCAATCATATATCTCCTTCTACTGTTCTAGAAAAATTTCTGAGAAAACATGAGGATTCTTGTTATTGAAATTTTTAGATTTTTTTAAAAAAGTAATAACCAGAAACCTATGTTGGATTTAGAATATGTAGAATTATTGTTAAACATCTTTTTGAAACACACTACTTATTTTTTTGCCTGAAGAAATATAGTCTAGAAACCACTTGGAATCGGGGGGGATGACTAATTACCCCGTAGCAACTCAAGTCCATCAATCTTTCAATGCCTGGGATGAAGACTAAGAGGGCAAGAGAAAGGAATTACTTATATCATGTGTAAGTTGTTATGGTAAGCACTTTACATATTTTGCCTCATTTGACTCCCCCAAGAACCCTATGAATTAGAAAAAATTAAGTTACTTGTTAGTAGAGGCAGAACCAAGATGCTATCCCAGATCTGTTTCACACTGGTTGAATGTACATTCATTCCAGGACATTCTCAATCAGTTGTTTCTCTTTGTACAAAACCCTAAATGCACATTTATCTTCCAGTCATTTATCTCCTTCTCTACAAAGAAGAATGTAACAGGGAAAAAAAAATGAAAGAAAAAGAAAATCTGGCAAACTGAGTGTCCTTGTTACCTGAATTCTGTTAAAAGCAGATTCCAGTGAAATTTAATTTTAAGAATAAACTCCAAATAAGATAACAAAATGCATACAATTGAAGAATGCATTACACTGGACTTTGTATTCTTTAATGACAAACATTTATATAGATTCTATTATGTGCTGGGAACTGTGTTAAGCATACCATCTGTAGTATCTATCAGGGTACAAGTAGGAAGCAGATGACACACTCTAGTTGGATAACTGAGGGTTTAAAGAAGAGACCATTCACAAAAAGGTAGGCAGGATTAAAGGATTGTGTAGTGCACCAGGGCTAGCAATACCCAGAAGCCCTTTACTACTTTTACTGAAGGGACAGGGGGAGGGAGAATTTACTGGGTTCCAGAAAATATAGCTGTATCTGTAGCTATAGCGGAGGGCCATCTGACAGGAGTTGTGACCTTAGATGGAGAAATACGGGCATTGCCAACTAATGGCAAACTAGAAAAGGGGAACTGGGGAAATAAAGACCCATATTCTCCTCCTGATTTCTGACCTCCTGCTGGCTGAACCCAACCAGAAGTTGGAAGGCAAGGGAACTCCTTAATGAGAGCCATACAAGCCAGCCTCTCAGGACACAGAGCAAGGTAGATCAGGAATCTAAAGGGGAAAAGGGAGATTATCCATTATTCATGTATTTTTAAATCTCCACAACATCACACAAGATCAGTCTACTATAATTCTCACTATTGTATTTAGATGAATAAACTGCATTTTAGAGAGACTAATTTGCCTAAATTCACAATGATAGTACCTGGAGCAAGACTCATATCACAGTCTATCTGAATCCAGAGCTGGCGCTCCTAACTACCACCCTAACTGCACAACAGAATCACGTGTGGAACATTTTTAAATTGTATCACTCATGGTCACACCAAAAAGCTACTTAATCAAAATCTCCTGGGGAACTCAGGAATGTATAGTGTTAAAACTTTCACAGATGCCAGGCACTCCTGTAATTGCAGCACTTTAGGAGGCCCAGGCGGGAGGATTGCTTGAGCTCAGGAGTTCAAGACCAACC
The DNA here is from genome assembly GCF_003255815.1 of Theropithecus gelada. Taxonomy (NCBI): domain Eukaryota; kingdom Metazoa; phylum Chordata; class Mammalia; order Primates; family Cercopithecidae; genus Theropithecus; species Theropithecus gelada. The sequence continues at coordinate 10,558 of NW_020257711.1, forward strand.
TGGGTAACATAGGGTGACCACATCTCTATAAAAAATAAACAAAAAATTATCCGAGCATGGTGGTGCATACCTGTAGTCCCAGACACTCCAGAAGCTAAGGCCAGAGGGTCACTTGAGCCCAGGAGTTTGAGACTGCAGTGGGCTGGGATCACACCACTGCACTCCAGCCTGGGCAACAGAGCAGGACTCTGTCAAAAAAGAAAAAGAAAGAAAAGAAAAGAAAAGAAAAGAAAAGAGAAAGAAAAGAAAAGAAAGAAAGAAAAGAAAGGAAGGAAGGAAGAGAGGAAGGAAGGAAGGGAAAGAAAGAAAGAAAGAAAGAAGGAAGGAAGGAAGGAAGGAAAGAAAGAAAGAAAGAAAGAAAGAAAGAAAGAAAGAAAGAAAGAAAGAAAGAAAGNAGAAAGAAAGAAAGAAAGAAAGAAAGAAAGAAAGAAAGAAAGAAAGAAAGAAAGAAAGAAATTTTATTCTCTTTGAAGCAATTGTGAATGGAAGTTCATTCATGAATTGGCTCTCTGTTTGTCTGTTACTGGTGTATAAGAATGCTTGTGATTTTTGCACATTAATTTTGTATCCTGAGACTTTGCTGAAGTTGCTTATCAGCTTAAGGAGATTTTGGACTGACATTGCTTCAAAGAGAATAAAATACCTAGGAATCCAACTTACAAGGGATGTAAAGGATCTCTTCAAGGAGAACTACAAACCACTGCTCAGTGAAATCAAAGAGGACACAAACAAATGGAAGAACATACCATGCTCATGGATAGGAAGAATCAATATCGTGAAAATGGCCATACTGCCCAAGGTAATTTATAGATTCAATGCCATCCCCATCAAGCTACCAATGAGTTTCTTCACAGAATTGGAAAAAACTGCTTTAAAGTTCATATGGAACCAAAAAAGAGCCCACATCTCCAAGACAATCCTAAGTCAAAAGAACAAAGCTGGAGGCATCATGCTACCTGACTTCAAACTATACTACAAGGCTACAGTAACCAAAACAGCATGGTACTGGTACCAAAACAGAGATATAGACCAATGGAACAGAACAGAGTCCTCAGAAATAATACCACACATCTACAGCCATCTGATCTTTGACAAACCTGAGAAAAACAAGAAATGGGGAAAGGATTCCCTATTTAATAAATGGTGCTGGG
>NW_020257712.1:5000-13109 GCF_003255815.1 Theropithecus gelada
TGATGAGAGTTTCTTTTGCTGTGCAGAAGCTCTTTAGTTTAGTTAGATCCTATTTGTAAATTTTGGCTTGTGTTTCAGCAACCCTATTGCCTCAAGGGCACCATGGACTTGGTGTGGAGGGTGGGGCAAGGAGGGTGAAGAAGGGCTCAGGGTCTTCTGAAGATGAAGCAGAAGAATAGATGGCACTGACTTAGCAGAGTGGAAAATGTTTAACCCCAAGAGATGCCTACAGAGGCAGCTGAGCCACACCACAGACTCCTAGAAGGGCTTGTGTTAGGGTTCCCAAGTGTCTAGGTAAGCAGAGGAGATGGTGAGGCAGACACAGAGGGTCGGTTCAAAGCACATTGGGAAGACTGATCCCAAGATCCCTCAGTCCACGCTGGCAGTCAAATGCTCCTCCCTGACATCGGAAAAAGAAAAAATTTATTTTCTTCAGACATTGAAACATAACTTTTCTAAGGCTCCAGGACACTGGATAATGCTGCTTAGACACTGGATAATGCTGCTTATGCAAAGACAGTATTTAGTGAAAGCCAATTTACTGAGCAGGGAGATCTGCAGACTCTTTCTCCCTCTTGGCTCCCAGAATGCCAGGGTCAGGCTTGCAGTCTTAGGAGATTGGCGACCTCTTTTTGGAGAGGATCTGCAGATACCAACGTTTTCAGGGTTTCCTCAGGTCCAAGAGTGCCAGGCTCCTGTGGACTCTTCCTTTGGGAAAGCAAAGGAAGACTCCATCTGTGCACACAGAATGCATTCATTATATTTTCTCGTTTTCTGTTTTCTTGATGCTCTAGCATCTGGTGTTTACTGGGAAAAGATTGCCTTTCCCAGGGCCAGACAATTAAACTACCAATTGAGAACCCATACTCCTAACCACCTACTTTATCTGGCTCTGATACTGTAGGAGACAATACCGCCCTTCCTTAATCACTCCAGGGTGAGGTACTAGGCAACTAGAAATGGCCCCTATGCCCCAGAGCCTGCTGAAGCTATTAACACTGGACAGCCTAAGCCTGCCTGCCCTGCCTGCCCTTGCTGTCCCACAGAGACCACAGCAGAGTCTCCTGCTCATGCCTTCCCCTCTCTCCTTCTGCCTCTGCCTGGGGCATCCCTGTGCCTCCTATTTCTAGGGATCTGTGAGCATGAACATATTTCCATGGGACAGTCACTTTCATGTCTGCAGGTCTTAACATCCCTGATTAAAACAAATTCTGAGTACATTTTAAAACATAAGGCTTCCAATGGAATTTTTAAAACCCTTATATGGAGAATTTTAAACATATATGTAAATAAACAATGAATATAACAAACCCCTGTATATCTATAACCCTTCAGAACAACCAGGAACACATGGGCGATTCTGTTCCGTCTACATTCCCAAATAAAATTCATACATTGTGATTAGCTGATGTGTTTTTAAGTCTATATAAGTTATACATTTCCCCTGTATCTCCTGTATATCATTTTCTTGTAATTTATTTGTTGAAGAAGCTGCGTGGATTTTCCTGATTCATCTTCGGAGTTTAAAATAGAATTTCACAAAAAGAAAAAAATAAAAGCAGACGGAAAGAATAAAAATGTCAGAAAAGAAATCAATGGGATTTAAATGGTACAGCTGCTTTGGAAAACAGTCTGGCAGTTCCTCAAAAAGTGAGACATAGAATTACTCTTTGATCCATCAATTCTATTCAAGTCTTCATACTGAACAGAATTAAAAACATATGTCCACACAAAAACTTGTACAGCAGCATTATCCATAATAGCCAAAAGTAGAAACAACCCAAACGTCCACCAACTGATGAGCGGATAAATAACATGAAGTATTTCCACACAATGGAATATTACTCAGCCTCAAAAAGGAATGATTGCCAGAGGTTGGAGGAGGAAAAAATGGAAAATGCAGTGTTTCTTTCTTGTGTGCTGAAAATATGTTAGAATTAAATAGTGGTGAAGTCTGTACTACTTTCAGAAAGTGCTAAATTGAACACTTTACATGAGTAAAATGTAGTATGTGAATTATAACTCAAAAATCAAGAACATTTTCCAGAAATAAAGTTTATGAATTTTCAGATTTAAAAGATCTATTGAGTTCCCCTCAAAATGAATTTCAAAGTTCTTCTACACTAAAGCACATTATTGTGAAATTTGATAACATCAGAGATAAAGATCTGAAAAGCTTCCAGAGAGGTGAAAGAAAAAGATCACCTGCAAAGAATCAAGAACGAAAATGGCACTGAAATTTTTCGCTGAAATTCTAGATATAATAAGAAAATGAAATTTGGCCTTCACATTCTGAGAGAAATAAATGTATTTTAAACCCAACTAAACCGTCAACCCAGTGTGAGAATAGTGCACAGGCATTTTGGGACATGCACAGCATCAAAGCTTTACCTTAGATCAGGAAGCTACAGTTAAATGGCAACCTAAGAAATGGGAGAAAGGAATTCCAGGAACAGGTGATCCATGCAGGAGAGAGAAGCAGCATTGCCGAGAGCCAGGGGTGAAGCAATTCAAGCTGGAGACACTGAGACAAACACAGGAGCGCCTGGCATTCTCTGAGAGGCAGTGCAGTGGTTCTGCACTGTGTGCAGAAGTAAATGTGGCATTTACCTCTTATTGGTTACAATGTGCCTTCCCAGGCCTGCCAGCAGAGATTCTAAATCCTGATGCAAATGATATGGCAACACTTGTGATTATAGACATGAGTGTTTGAATCACAGATCCAGGTCCAAACCCAAATCCTCTCAGTAATTAACTGTATGCTGTCATTTAATTACTTAATCTCTCCAGCATGCCACTTCCTCGATCAATTCATATGGGAATATAAATTCATAGGAGTGTTATAAAGGGTAGTTTGTACAATGAACTCGTGACTATGAAATGCTTAGCATGGCATCCAAAAAGTCCTCAATAAGTGGTGCAACAATATCTTTTTATTACAGGAAACACCCAACTTAGAAAACAGCGTTCATGGGGGATTAAGAGAAGTAACTACAGTTGGGTGAGCAGAGGGAGCCAGCGTGGGGAGGGCCTTTCCTAGGTGAGGCATCCACCACATTTGAAAGTGGGATGCAGGGCCAGAGCTGAACATCAACCAGGACGGGCAGGAGTGAAGTAAATAGCTCATACCTGTTCCTTCATGGGTCAGTTCCTTTCATTTTCACGTTTGACTCTGATGCAAAATTAGAACTCTTCTCTGCTCAAATGTCAATATTCTTAATAAAGTAAAGTAAATAAGTAGGATCCAAAAAATTCAATTGCATAAAATACATGCTCTTGTTATTGCAAGGCAAATGGGAAATATTTTGCAGTTGATCATTGCCATCACAATAACACAAATTCTAAAACTTACACTGTTTACAACTGAACCACACCCTCAAATAATCAAAAAATGGTCCCTCCCTAACCTCTCTCCCCAGCAAGAGAAGGTCTTTGGCTGCCCCAACCTGAGCAGGAGAGCAGGAGGAAAGTGGGAGCCCACAGCTGCAGTGGCAAGAAGCCTGAGGGCTGATGGCTTTGACCAAATAATAGGGAATTGGGTTGAGGTATTTGAATCATTTTCCAGTAACTGATTTATAAAACAGAGCTAGTGGATGCTGGCAGGCACTGTTCTTATTACCACTCAGCAAGCGCCGCACAAATACACGTGGGTGTGTCTCCCCTCCAGTGGATGCTGGCAGGCACTCATTACCACTTGGCAAGCGCCGCACAAATACACGCAGGTGTCTCTGCCTCTGCCCTCTAGTGGATGCTGGCAGGCACTGTTCTTATTAAGACTCAGCAAGCGCTGCACAAATACACGCGAGTGTCTCTGCCCTCTAGTGGATGCTGGCAGGCACTGTTCTTATTATCACTCAGCATGTGCCGCACAAATACACAGGGGTGTGTCTGCCCTCTAGTGGGTGCTGGCAGGCACTGTTATTACCACTCAGCAAGTGCCACACAAATACAAACGGGTGTGCCTGCCCCCTAGTGGATCCTGGCAGGCACTGTTCTTATTACCACTCAGCAAGCACCACACAAAGACACGCCGGTGTCTCTGCCCCTTAGTGGATCCTGGCAGGCACTGTTCTTATTACCACTCAGCCAGCGCCACACAAATACACCCGGGTGTGTCTGCCCTCTAGTGGATGCTGGCAGGCACTGTTCTTACCACTCAGCAAGCACCACACAAATACACACAGGGGTGTCTGCCCTGTGGTGGATGCTGCCAGGCACTGGGAGCAAATGTGACTATAAAAATAATGAAAGATTTTACAAGTACCTATTATCTCCAGAGGGGATTTAATTCTAACGGGGGGGCTTTTTTTTTCTTTGTTTCTTTTTCAAATGGGGTGATGGGTAAAAATAATGTATGACTGGAGATGTTTGAAAAAACACACTGCCTTTGCCTTTCAGCATCTGTGATGACTGAATCCTTCCTCAGTGCTGCCACAGAGAGCACATTAACACGTGTGTCACACAAATACCAGGGTTAGGTCAAAAAGCCAAGTCTTACCTGGAGGAAGCCACAAAGGCTATGAGACCAAGCCTTCACCTAGAAGACACTTGACAGTTCAGAAGCTGAGATCCTGCAAAGTGTCTTGGAGAGCTCAGCTGTGACTCCACACTGTATGGAAGGGTGGGCAGTGGGGCCCAGGCAGGTGAAGAGAATTGTCCACTGTTGAGCATCATCAGCCGAAAACCCACATGCAATGCTGTTGCTGCAAAACCACCAACTGTTGAAGACACAAACCTCAGAAACAGACTCCCTTTATGATCCTCACTGTGCAACTGGTGACTTTTCAGAAGATGAAGATTAAACATATTAATCATAAATTCAAACTATCAGAAGAAATACTAGGAAATTTTCTAACCTCTGCTACCATGAATTTTTTTTTCAAGATTCGTGAATTATTGTAAATAAGCTCACAGAGGCCAAAGTGCTCCCCTGAAGTCACCCAGAAAGAGGCAGGCTGCTAATCCCCACGTCTGAGACATCTGTGTCTTCTTATGGTAATATAAAAATTAAAGGAGAGAGGCTGGGCACGGAGGCTCACGCGTGTAATCCCAGCACTTTGGGAGGCCGAGGCGGGCGGATCACGAGGTCAGGAGATCGAGACCATCCTGGCTAACACGGTGAAACCCCGTCCCTACTAAAAATACAAAAAAATTAGCTGGGCGTGATGGTGGGCACCTGTAGTCCTAGCTATTGGAGCGGCTGAGGTGGGAGAATGGCGTGAACCCTGGAGGCAGAGCTTGCAGTGAGCTGGAATCGCGTCACTGCACTCCAACCTGGGCGACAGAGCGAGACTCCTGTAAAAAAAAGGGGGGGGGGAAGAGGGACAGAAAGAATTGGAGCTAAGGGGAAACACTTTCATGTTTTGTCCCCCCAAATTCCCAGTAAACATTCCCATTGCCAGCAGGTGAAATCCAAGGCTCTGGCTCCAGGATCCTGCTCTTTTCTTTGGTGACTCCGGTTCACATTTGGCATAGAAACAATATTGAACTTGTCATACTTCTCTGAACAAGTCATTATGCTAGTGCTTTTGGCTCCCAGGCTCCACTTCCCCAGACACCCCTTCGCCCTAAGCTTCAAGTAATTCAGCTTCACCCTTCAGAGAAGAGCTCAGCTGTCACTTCTTCTAAGGACCCTCCCTAGCCGCCTCTCCAGCAGAAGGGCCCCCACCTTGCTCTTTGCACCTCTGTCCCTTGAGGTGCTGCTGTCCTCTGTGGAGGGTGGGACCCCAGGAACTAGAGCCCCTCTCATGCTGGGCACTCAGTAAGTGTGTGCTGAGTGGATACAAGTGCAGTGAGCTTGCACAGCCTTACAATGTGTACTCTCATGTCTGGAATAGAGCCCCATTTTCATTCTTTGTAAAATGAGTAAATGGGCTGGGCGACCCATACTCTCTTTTTAACTCAGAAGTCCACTATGAGCCTGACAGCAAATAGCTTCCCAGCCAGCACCAGGCCGGGACCTAGGTTGTTCAATGTGCCTGTGTCCCCCACAGAGTGGGGAAAACATGGAGAAGTGGGACCAGCTCTGCTGCCTGCTGCCCAGTGCCAGCCAGCAACTCCAGGCTCACAGAGCCAAGGCAAAGGCACCTGCAGGAGATCTTGGTTATTCATTACTGTGATTGGGCTGGGAGGGGAGTATGTTCACTTTTAATTTTCCAGGGACTAGCATGAGACAGTAAAGTTTGAAATGTGGTGTTTTTTTGTCTTGGCCAAAAAAAAAAAAGAAAAAAAAAAGAAAAAGAAAAAAAAGGCTTTTTACCTTCTCATCCTTGGAGCCACTGGCATTAGCTATGGGTCTGATAGTTTAAGAAAACTTGAAAATGAACTGTGTGAACCAGTATTCTCCAAAGTAATATTTTGATAAATGGTGTAATTCTTTATTACAGCAAAACCATTCCTTAAGTGGGCAAAACTGTAGAAGATAGGAAAACATACTCTTGAAAAAAGGTGGTAATGCCCTGAAATTCAGCAAACTGCAGGGGCACATGTTGTTCTACCCCAGGTCAGAGTGTGTCAGTCATCACTCAATGCCACTCACAGACCACCAACCTCAGAATACCTGGGTGTAAAGGTCTGTACAAAAGTCGTAACATAATAAGGTAAATAATTTTGCATTATCGTTAATAATAAATTATATTACACTATTACATAATGTAAAGGCTATTAAAACATGTTTGTCTCCAAAGAATGACCTTGGTTTCTGTGGGCAGTGTCTCCTGATGGAAAGGTAGTGCAAAAACGGCCCCCTAGGAGTTCCAGGCTGCAGTAGCAGCTTCTCATCTACGTCCGTCACTGCATGATACTGTTGTTGACTTTGAAAGCTTCTTTCAGTCTAGTTTTATCAACAGAGCTAGTATTTCAGGAGGATCTACTACATACCAGGCTCCAGAAAGCTGAATGCCTTTTGTTCATTGTTATTCACTAAATACAAATCACAACTCTCTTCTCATTACTCCCACAACAAAATTTAGCTGAGGGAGATTGAGTGACTTTCCCAGGGTCACACAGCTACTAAGAGTAGAGTGGTGTTTAGATTCATGTGGGAATGCTTAACACAGAAATGAAGCAGTGAAAATATCATACATTCCAAAAGCCTACTCAAGCCATTTGTTCTTATTTTAAGGAAAATCTTTATGCTAATTTTAAACTCCAAATACGTATGAATGGCAGAGATCTATAGATTTGATTCTGATGTAAGAAATGATGCTCACCAGCTGGTTACTGCTACCACCCCACAACCCTGAGCATACTGGACAAATGTCTAAGCCTCGTGGTTAGTGGGGACAATGCTGGTGGAGTCTGAAGTTGTCATGCAGTGACTCATGCAAGCTTAGGCTGATTTGGTGATATATGACACAGAGATGCAAAGAAATGCAGTAGCTGACAGACACAGGATGGCTCCGGGAGATGCAGAAGGAGCATGTCACCCAAAATAGAGCCAAATGGATATCCTTAAGGAAGGAGCAAAGGGGCTGAAGAAGGGATTTGTCATGAGAGATGGGACAGGAAGTTCTCTAGAGGCAGAGGGAGAGCATGAGAATGTCAGGAAGGGACGAGAGATTCTCGCACATCTGGGAAGCTGACAATCCATCAGCATGGCCACGAGGAAAATAAGGAGAAGCAGAAATAATAGATGAGGCTGGATATAGAAACAGGGTTCGAGCTGTGTCTATTGTGGTAAAGAGTTGTGATTCTATCCAGAAGGCAATAGGTAGCATTCTAAACAAAGATCTTTTAAAACAAGAGTTAGAAAATAATTTCTGCAAAGGGCTAAACGTTAAACATTTTAAGTTTTCCAAGCCATATGGTCTCTCTGTTAATGATTTAGCTCTTCCATTGTACCATGAAAACAGCCAGAGACGTCATATAACACATGTATGTGGCTGTGTCCCAGTACAACTTTACTTACAAATGCAGACTGCGTCAGACATGGCCCATACATGGTAGTTTGCCACACCCTGTTTTAGAAAGCTCAGGTTTGTGATATGGTGGAGAATGCCTATGAGAGTTCTTGTTTTAAATGGTAGAGTGAACATACACTGCAATTCTATCCTGCTTGATTCAAGCTCTTGATAGTGAAAGGTAGAAAAGATAGATAGTAAATAGATA
>NW_020257713.1:0-6938 GCF_003255815.1 Theropithecus gelada
CAGGAGACCCATCTCACATGCAGAGACATACATAGGCTCAAAATAAACGGATGGAGGAAGATCTACCAAGCAAATGGAGAACAAAAGAAAGCAGGAGTTGCAATCCTAGTCTCTGATAAAACAGACTTTAAACCATCAAAGATCAAAAGAGACAAAGAAGGCCATTACATAATGGTAAAGGGATCAATTCAACAGGAAGAGCTAACTATCCTAAATATATATGCACCCAATACAGGAGCACCCAGATTCATAAAGCAAGTCCTTAGAGACTTACAAAGAAACTTAGACTCCCATACAATAATAATGGGAGACTTCAACACCCCACTGTCAACATTAGACAGATCTATGAGACACAAAGTTAACAAGGATATCCAGGAATTGAACTCATCTCTGCAGCAAGCAGACCTAATAGACATCTACAGAACTCTCCACCCCAAATCAACAGAATATACATTCTTCTCAGCACCACATCACACTTATTCCAAAATTGACCACATAATTGGAAGGAAAGCACTCCTCAGCAAATGTACAAGAACAGAAATTATAACAAACTGTCTCTCAGACCACAGTGCAATCAAACTAACACTCAGGATTAAGAAACTCAATCAAAACCGCTCAACTACATGGAAACTGAATAACCTGCTCCTGAATGACTACTGGATACATAACGAAATGAAACCAGAAATAAAGATGTTCTTTGAAACCAATGAGAACAAAGATACAACATACCAGAATCTCTGGGACACATTTAAAGCAGTGTGTAGAGGGAAATTTATAGCACTAAATGCCCACAAGAGAAAGCTGGAAAGATCTAAAATTGACACTCTAACATCACAATTAAAAGAACCAGAGAAGCAAGAACAAACACATTCAAAAGCTAGCAGAAGGCAAGAAATAACTAAGATGAGAGCAGAACTAATGGAGATAGACACAAAAAACCCTTCAAAAAATCAATGAATCCAGGAGTTGGTTTTTTAAAAAGATCAACAAAATTGATAGACCGCTAGCAAGACTAATAAAGAAGAAAAGAGAGAAGAATCAAATAGACTCAATAAAAAATGATAAAAGGGATATCACCACTGACCCCACAGAAATACAAACTACCATCAGAGAATACTATAAACACCTCTACGCCAATAAACTAGAAAATCTAGAAGAAATGGATAATTTCCTGGACACTTACACTCTTCCAAGACTAAACCAGGAAGAAGTTGAATCCCTGAATAGACCAATAGCAGGCTCTGAAATTGAGGCAATAATTAATAGCCTACCAACCAAAAAAAGTCCAGGACCAGATGGATTCACAGCTGAATTCTACCAGAGGTACAAGGAGGAGCTGGTACCATTCCTTCTGAAACTATTCCAATCAATAGAAAAAGAGGGAATCCTCCATAACTCATTTTATGAGGCCAACATCATCCTGATACCAAAGCCTGGCAGAGACACAACAAAAAAAGAGAATTTTAGACCAATATCCCTGATGAACATCGATGCAAAAATCCTCAATAAAATACTGGCAAACCGGATCCAGCAGCATATCAAAAAGCTTAACCACCATGATCAAGTGGGCTTCATCCCTGGGATACAAAGCTGGTTCAACCTACGCAATTCAATAAACGTAACCCAGCATATAAACAGAACCAAAGACAAAAACCACATGATTATCTCAATAGATGCAGAAAAGGCCTTTGACAAAATTCAACAGCCCTTCAATGCTAAAAACGCTCAATAAATTCGGTATTGATGGAACATATCTCAAAATAATAAGAACTATTTATGACAAACCCACAGCCAATATCATACTGAATGGGCAAAAACTGGAAAAATTCCCTTTGAAAACTGGCACAAGACAGGGATGCCCTCTCTCACCACTCCTATTCAACATAGTGTTGGAAGTTCTGGCTAGGGCAATCAGGCAAGAGAAAGAAATAAAGGGTATTCAATTAGGAAAAGAAGAAGTCAAATTGTCCCTGTTTGCAGATGACATGATTGTATATTTAGAAAACCCCATCGTCTCAGCCCAAAATCTCCTTAAGCTGATAAGCAACTTCAGCAAAGTCTCAGGATACAAAATTAATGTGCAAAAATCACAAGCATTCTTATACACCGGTAACAGACAAACAGAGAGCCAAATCATGAATGAACTTCCATTCACAATTGCTTCAAAGAGAATGAAATACCTAGGAATCCAACTTACAAGGGATGTAAAGGACCTCTTCAAGGAGAACTACAAACCACTGCTCAGTGAAATTAAAGAGGACACAAACAAATGGAAGAACATACCATGCTCATGGATAGGAAGAATCAATATCATGAAAATGGCCATACTGCCCAAGGTAATTTATAGATTCAATGCCATCCGCATCAAGGTACCAATGAGTTTCTTCACAGAATTGGAAAAACCTGCTTTAAAGTTCATATGGAACCGAAAAAGAGCCTGCATTGCCAAGAGAATCCTAAGTCAAAAGAACAAAGCTGGAAGCATCACGCTACCTGACTTCAAACTATACTCCAAGGCTACAGTAACCAAAACAGCATGGTACTGGTACCAAAACAGAGATATAGACCAATGGAACAGAACAGAGTCCTCAGAAATAATACCACACATCTATAGCCATCTGATCTTTGATAAACCTTACAAAAACAAGAAATGGGGAAAGGATTCTCTATTGAATAAATGGTGCTGGGAAAATTGGCTGGCCATAAGTAGAAAGCTGAAACTGGATCCTTTCCTTACTCCTTATAGGAAAATTAATTCAAGATGGATTAGAGACTTAAATGTTAGACCTAATATCATAAAAATCCTAGAAGAAAACCTAGAGAATACCATTCAGGACATAGGCATGGGCAAGGACTTCATGTCTAAAACACCAAAAGCAATGGCAGCAAAAGCTAAAATTGACAAATGGGATCTAATTAAACTAAAGAGCTTCTGCACAGCAAAAGAAACTACCATCAGAGTGAACAGGCAACCTACACAATGGGAGAAAATTTTTGCAATCTACTCATCAGACAAAAGGCTAATATCCAGAACCTACAAACAACTCAAACAAATGTACAAGAAAAAAACAAACAACCCCATCAAAAAGTGGGCAAAGGATATGAATAGATATTTCTAGATATTTCTCAAAAGAGGACATTCATACAGCCAACAGACACATGAAAAAATGCTCATCATCACTGGCCATCAGAGAAATGCAAATCAAAACCACAGTGTGATACCATCTCACACCAGTTAGAATGGCGATCATTAAAAAGTCAGGAAACAACAGGTGCTGGAGACGATGTGGAGAAATAGGAACCCTTTTACACTGTTGGTGGGATTGTAAACTAGTTCAACCATTATGGAAAACAGTATGGCGATTCCTCAAGGATCTAGAGCTAGAAATACCATATGACCCAGCCATCCCCTTACTGGGTATATACCCAAAGGATTATAAATCATGCTGCTATAAAGACACATGCACATGTATGTTTATTGTGGCACTATTCACAATAGAAAAGACTTGGAATCAACCCAAATGTCCGTCAGTGACAGACTGGATTAAGAAAATGTGGCACATATACACCATGGAATACTATGCAGCCATAAAAATGGATGAGTTTGTGTCCTTTGTAGGGACATGGATGCAGCTGGAAACCATCATTCTCAGCTAACTATTGCAAGAACAGAAAACCAAACACCACATGTTCTCACTCATAGGTAGGAACTGAATAATGAGATCACTTGGACTCGGGAAGGGGAACATCACACACTGAGGCCTCTCACGGGGAGTGGGGAGGGGAGAGGGATTGCATTGGGAGTTATACCTGATGTAAATGATGAGTTAGTGGGTGCTGACGAGTTGATGGGTGCAGCACACCAACGTGGCACAAGTATACATATGTAACAAAGCTGCACGTTATGCACATGTACCCTAGAACTTAAAGTATAATAAAAAATAAATAAATAAATAAATAAAGTAAAACTAATTCACATTAGCTAATACGGCAGTAGAGTTCCAATTATTTAAGATTGCTTTTGATTTCTTTTAGGACACTGACCTTCTATGATACAGGCACTGAAATGAAAGCAAACAGTGGGAGAAGGATTGGTACAGTATAGAAACATTTTTAGAAAAATTAAAAACAAAAAAGTCAGACAGAAATTACAATGTGTTTCTGTACAGTTACACCAAATGTGCCTGCCTCTCCTGCCTCCCCTTCCACCTGCTCCACCTTTTCCACCTCTACTACTCCTGATACAGAAAGACCAACTCCTCTTTCTCCTCCTCCTTCTCAGTCTAGTCATTGTAAAGATGACAAGGATGAAGACCTTTATGATGATCAATATTCAAACATTCACTTAATGAATAGTAAATTTATTCCTCTTCTTTATGATTTTCTTACATTTTCTTTTCTCTAGCTTACTTTATTGTAAGACACAGTATATAATAGGTGTAATGTACAAAATATGTGTTAATTAACTACTTATGCTATCAGTAAGGCTTCTGCTCACTAGTAGGCTATTAGTAGTTAATTTTGACACAGAATCAAAAGTTATACACAGATTTTTCAACTACACGGTGGGGGAGGTCAGTGCTCCTAATCCTGTGTTATTCAAAGGTCAGTTACCTTTACCCTCACATTTTACCTTCAGATAGACAACACACATCACTACTGTCTTTTTGCTTTTCAGCTGTTACTAAGTTGTATATTGAAAATATTTTGGCACATTCTTGTGGTACCTAGAAAAAAACTGCCCTATATACCCAAACGAAAGGATCTGCAGAGAGAAATGATTTATCTGATGACAAATTTTTCCTTTATGACCACCATCTGAATAAGCTTCACAAGTATGCTTGTTAATCAGTGTCTCACTGTGGCCTGTATTAGCTGTCCTAGAGCTGCTGGTTACCATTGAAAAACCAATGTTGCACTTTACATAAGCTCTCATCATAGTCTTTTCCTCTGTCCTCCCCAAGTAAATCCCATAGTGAGGCCACTCCAATGCTGCATGCACCACTATGCAAAGTAATTCACAGTGGGATCATTGCAAATTTCTACCCACTTCATGTCTCAGGAGAGGGGAAGGAAAGAACTTATGGCAAGAAATCAGAACATTACACTGATTTCAATATGAGAAGAACGTCTTCATTTCACTTCATTCAAAATCAAAATGTTGCTTACAATTTTCTATCAGCTTGATAACAATTCAGGCACACACTGAATTATAACAAAACATACATCTTGGGAAATATATCACCAAAATTCTGAAATACACGGGTTCCACTGTTTCATTACTCTACAGCACTTGCAAAATCGTCCTCGGTATCTAATGAACATGGATCCAACATTTTTATGTCTTGTGAAATTTAATTCTCTATTCCATTTTACAAGTTTGCTATAATGAATTTCCAAAACCAGCAGCAGGGCAAATTCCATCTGGAATTCCTTGTTATGTCCCTGAGAAGATGATTCAGTTTCACCCCCTGTGCCCCATGGTGAGAAATTCTCCATAGAATATTATACAAAAGCCTTAATATTTCGTTCCTTTTTTCCTTTAACAGCAATGCATACATCAGTCTACTACCTTTGCAATATGTGTTTCCCACACAGACACATGAATGCAGCTTGCTTCTGAAAGTGGAGTGCCTTCTTGTCCTTGTCCCTTTCCCTGCAGCTTTATTACTGGTGAGATGTCAGCAACTAGCTTTTCACCAAAAGCAATGCCTAAAGTGGGACCTTTCTTATGTTAAGTTTTACAAACAGCTTTAATTTCTCATAGCTAATGTTAAGAGCTTGTGGTAAGGAAAAGAAAAGGGGAACTTGTGGAATTTCATATTTTGATCACTGCACAGCCATCAGGAAGACACGTTTCTGTGCTTTCTTCCTGCTCCTGGCTTTCTGCTTGTCACCTTGTGGTACAACCTCCTGTCTCCCTCCTCAATCGCTTCCTCATCTCCCCTGCCTCTGCTATCTCTGTTTGTTGCTATCTATTATCTATCAATTATCTATCTATCTATCTATCTATCTATCTATCTATCTATCTATCTATCTATCTATCNTCAATTATCTATCTATCTATCTATCTATCTATCTATCTATCTATCTATCTATCTATCATCTATCTCCTTTTCTTTCTCTCTCTCTTCCCCTCCTTCCTGCATCGTTTCAGTCCTCCAACTGGCTTTTCATTCCATCCTTCTCCCATCCATGTTTTCTCCTTCTATATTCCAGGTTTGGGACTCTTTCATCACTTTGCTCTCCCACATACACCCCTGTCTGTTTCCCCACTACCAGGGAAGCCAACATGTGGGAAGACCATCAGTACATACATATGTCCACCAGTCTCTCTGTCAAACCATGCATCTTTTCCATTTGGTTTTTCAACTCATTCATTCATTCATTCATTCATGCCTCCAACAAACATATTTGAGATTCTAATATATAACAAGCACTGGATTAGGCAGGCTCTCAGGGTATACAGTAGAGAAGAAAACGACAATGATAACTTTCACCTTGGGGCTTTCACTGCAGTGGGGAGAGAGATGTTTCAAAACGAATCCCTCTAAAAATATGTTTCATTATGACATATATTGGGATAAATGGTATAGAGGAAGTTTCCAGAGCACAAAGTGAAAGTAAAAGAGCAAAAATAATTTAAGTTGAGGGTAAAGTGGTTTGTGGCCAGAAAATGCTATCATGAAGAAGTGACATTTAAGCTGAGGACTTGGAAATAAGCATGAGGTAGACAGGTGAACAGCAAAGAGGGTGATCAGTTCAGGGGTATTGGGAGCAAAACTATAAAGTCAGTCACTAAGACCAACAAGCATGGCTTCAACAGGGGCCTAAGAGAAGGTCAGAATAGTTCAAGCAAGGGGAGGGTGGGGATATGGTAGGGTCAGAGGATTGAGAAAACCATTTCCAGCTCATATCACTGTTCTTGCCATTCTTTT
>NW_020257714.1:0-12270 GCF_003255815.1 Theropithecus gelada
TTCTAGGATGAAAAATTGGGATATTAGACACCCTCAGATATTTATCCGAAGTCTTCATTTAGGGCTTTTAATTAGTTTGTTCAACCATCACAATCTCAAATGCTAAGCAGGGCATTTGAATCTCTCCACAGTCCAAATCAGCACCATCTTTTAAAGTTGAGTTTCTCATTATTCTCACCTGATATACCTTATTTATCCCACACCCACCCAATAGCATGTCATGCTCACTGTTATCTTGAGACAACACTTGAATTTTACTCAACCTGGAGTGCTCTACACATGTCTTGTCCAGATCCAGTTTGGACTCATTCTTCAGCCCTGCATCAGTCAATGGGAGCTAGGTTAAACTGTGGTGACAGACAACCTCCAAATTTCAGTGGCTCAAAAATCTTCTTCCTCATTTATATACATCTCATCATGGGTCAGGTGAGAGGTAGCTCTGTGCTGTATCATCCTAACACAGGAATCCAGACGGAAGGAGGGACCATCAATAAGATCCCCATTGCTACAGAAAAGAGAGAAAAGCATGTGGAATAGAACTCTCTTTCTTGGAAATTTCTCCTGAAAAAGTCACATGTTATTTTCTTCTCACCTCCATTGGCAAAGAAAAAAAAAAACAGTCATGTGGCCATATGAAAATTTAAGTAGGTGGGATGGAACAGTCAGAATGCATTCATAAAAAGTGAACTGAAAATATTTGGAGAAGAGCACCAATGACTATCATGAATGCCAACATGCATCCCAAACAACCCAGTGCGGTCACTCTCCAAACCTTTTATGTCTTGCAAAGTATTATAACTTATCTGAAGTCATGCCACTCAGAGGGACTACAAAATACATAATGACGTTTCCTTTAGGATGTCCTTAGAGAATTCAAGGAAAAGAAGTTAAATAATTTAAAACTGCATTTGGGTACAGCTATTTACCACTAGAGGGTAAGACTAGAGATAGATCGTAAACATAATAACAGGAATTATGCTCAGAGTCAGGGCCAGAAGTATGGTTTGAGGTGGGGTCATGGTCAGGGTCAAGATCAAAGTTAGGGTCAAAGTAAGGATCAGAATTAGGCACCAGGGTAGGGATCAGGGTTTAGGTTCAGGGTCAAAGTCCTGGTACAGGGTCAGGGTTAGGATTAGAACCAGAGCTTTGTTCTCCTCGGGACCCACCCGAGAGTGGGTCACCATGGCTTTGGAGCACCTAGTAGCGTGTCCACCTTGAAGACCAGAGTTTCGTTGTCCTTAAGACTGACCTAGGGAGATGTGTCTGCAGGCCATTGAGGAAGGTGAGGCAAAAGCTTCCTGTCTGCTCTCCGTGTGCTGAGGAGGGAGCTCTGCTATGGGCTTTACTTTCACATGTTACATTCTACAAGTCTTGTTTTACAAAAGCCTCCCTGCCTTGAGGCTTTGGCTGCTCGTCGCTGTTCATCATCACAGCATGCCATAACATATGGTAAGATTTGGGTTTGTTTCTGGGGAGAGATCTTGGTACAGAGAAAGGAGCAATGCTTAGAGCCACCATCAGGACAGTTGGGATGAAAGCTGGGGATGGGCAGAGGCTGGAGGAAACATGTGCACCCCGCTGTAAACACTTTTATTCATGTTTTAATTACTCATTTTTCTTACAGTGTTAAAGTAGTAAAAAATAGTATTGAAAAATTGAAAAGTAGCCATATTAAAACTTGCAACATTATCTAAGTTTAAATATATTATTTGTACCTCATCAACATTTTTTATTTTGTTGAGAAAGTCTAAGGTTAATTGGCAGCATATTTGTAATAGTAGATAGAACAATGTCTGTTTTATAAACATTGACATCCTACATTACACGTGTGAACCCTGAAAATCTGAGACAGCTCTCAGATTTTTTAAAAAGTGTATTTTGTCAAGCTTGAGGATGCATGCCTGTGATGCATCCTCAGGAGGTCCTGACAACATGGGCCCAAGGTGGCAGGGGCTCAGCTTGGTTGTATACATTTTAGGGAGACATGAGACATCAATCAATATGTGTAAGATGTACATTGGTTCAGTCCAGGAAATTGAGAAGGCCAGAAAGGGGGCTTCCAGGTCATATGTAGGTAAGAAACAAATGGTTTCATCCTTTTGCGTTGCTGATTACTCTCTTCAAATGAGGCAATCAGATATGCATTTCTCTCGGTGAGCAGATGGGTGAGTTTGAATAGAATTGAAGGCATATTTGCCCTCAGCAGTTCCCAGCTTGACTTTTCCCTTTAGTTTAGTGATTTTGGGTCCCCAAGATTGATTTTCCTTTCACAAGGTCTAACATATTTTCCTATGAGCATTAATTATTCATTGTGTATTTTATTACACAAATAAGGCACAGATTTTTTTAAAAACCATCAACTTTGTGGCTAGCTATATAGACATAATTACACAGAAGCTCAACTAAATTTGCAAACATTCCAGAGTTTGGGTTTCCAATAATTCTTTGTGATTCTTTAAAAGGTAAAAGTATTTTTTCCCGTAAAACATAGCAACATCTAAAATCACCTGTAGAATGTCCTGCCATTTTTGTTTCTCTAGTTTCCTCATTTTCTGCAAAGCCTCACTGAGGAAATTGACTTTGAATATCCTTTTACACTCTTGTGTTTTAGAAAACATTGTGGTAAAACATTGAATCATCATGGTCATAAGTTCTCTTCACGTACTTTCTTTCTTTGAATACTTTTTCCCAGTGGCTAATATTTGATTCTGTTGTGTTATGGCTAAAAGGTAGCCATGGACACGAAATAAAGACAAGAAGTCTTTGGAATAAGTGATCACATCACAATGAATCAATTTTCCATTGGAACATATTTTTACAAAGTCACTGTTTTGAAAATATTTAGCCATGAATTGAAACAGAGTCTGTAAGGTTATTTTTTTTCCTGGTCTAAGGCGAACAGCATTTTAGAGAATGAACCCAGGACACAACCACAGCACAAGAAAAAAATACGATAATTAAGTTTACACATATGTGTGACTACCCTAACAGAAAACATGTAAAGAGCATTTGTTTTGATTTATATGTCAATCTGCACTGTTTAATTTTTTGTGTCATAAATGCTCTTATTTAAAAAAACAGGACTAGTTAACAGTGTCAATTACTAGTAATTCGTGGTATAAATAATTAAACAAGGAAGTGTTCAAAAAATATAACTGTTTTCAATAAAGTTTTATTTTACACCATTTTTTTTACTTACTCAGAAATTGCCTCCCCCAAAAATGCAGAGATTTCCCATGTAGCCGCAACCTAGTTTCATCTCTTATTAACATCTTCTATCAGTGTGTCTCACATGGCTTATTAATATCTTACATAATTTGTCATAGTTAATGAACCAATACTGATAGACTATTATTAACTAAAGTTCATATTTCATTTGGATGCCCTTGGTTCTGTCTTACTCTGACCCAGGATCCCATCCAGGATCCCACATGACATGTAGTCATCACGTCCCTGTGGGCTCTTCCTGGCTGTGACAGTGTGTCAGGCTTTCCATGTCATGATGGCCTTGATAGTACTGAGGAGGATTGGTCAGGAATTTAGTAGAATGTCCCCCATTGTCACTGCATGTTCTCAAGATGAACAGTCACCTTTGATGTTCACTTGGATCATTTGGAAGAGCTACTGTTTGTCAGGTTTCTCCACTGTGAAGTTATTTTTCCTCCTTGCCCATACTGCATGTGTTCTTTTGGAGCAAGTCACTGTGCAGAGCCCACACTTACGGAGTGAGGAGTTGGCTCCACATTATTGATGGCTGAGTGTCCACATCAATTACTTGGAATTCTTTTACAAAGGAGATTTCTAGGCAACTCTGTTTTCTTATTCACCTGTGTATACAAATACAGACACCTAGATAATTACTTTCAGCTTTAGTTATTATTCAACACTACAATTCATTCCCGTGTTGGCCATCAGTAGCTGTTTTTATTGGCTATTATTTTTCTTTGATATATTTTAATTTTTTTTAGTACTTACTTACTTTCTGATACTTCAAGAGTATCCCGACTCCTATATTTACTGTCCCAGTTCTAGTATCAGACATTTCTTCAAAGAGCCTGATTCCTTTCAGAATGGTAGGAAAACTTACATCTGGCTGCCGAATGAGCACATTGTTGAATGAGCACTTGTTCCTCATTAGCAATGCTAGGAAGTATATGTGTGTGTCTAACCTACCTATACACACCTAATCATAAAGTTTTCTATGTAGAACTGTGTGTATCTATATTAAACTAAACATAAGTTTACATTCATGTCTCCACCTCTGATCTACTATCACATGAATCATTCTAGCCTTCTCCCCTTGTAATTTGTAACCTCCCACTTCAACAGTGAGAGACCTGGTTCCTACCATCTGTGACTTATAATGTAAGTCATTGTTTTATTCCAGATACAGATACTGTGGTTTTACAATTGTTCACAATTGCTTCTGTTGGAAAGAACTTTATAAAATAGAATCCAGTGATGAAGTATAGTTCGTTTGCCTTCAGCATACGGATTCTATTCATTTTCAAAGTGACTTAGGTCAACACCATTTTCCCTACACCTCCAGTGAGTTTTTTCCTACGTTTGTGTCTTAGTCTGTTTTGTACTTCTGTAACAGAATACCTGAGGCTGGGTAATTTATAAGTAAAAAAGGTCCTTTTGGCTCACAATACTGGTGGCTGGAATGTCTGAGATTGGGCAGTTGCATCTGGTGGAGTCTCAGTCTTTTTCACCTCATGGTGGAAAGTGGAAAGGGAGCAAGGGGTGCACCAGAGATCACATAGCAAGAATGAAAGCAAGAGGGAAGCCAAGGAACCCAGACTCTTGTTAACTACTTACTCCTGCAGGAATTAATCCATTCCTGTGAGAGCAGAACTCACTCATCCCCATGGAGGACATTAATCTATTCATGAGGGATCCGTCCCCATGACCCAAACACCTTCCACTAGGCCCCACTGCCCCACACTGCCACATTGGGGGTCAAATTTCATCACGAATTTTTGCAGGGACAAACCGCATCCAAACTATAGTAATTTGTAGCATAGTTAAATTATTTTTCACATGATGTATTCTGTCCTGGGATACTCCACCTCCTGAGTAACTTTATTTAATTTGAATAGAGTTTGATTTACCCATTTGGTTGTAAAATTCTGTGTATTTTGACCAACGCATTGTGGTAGGTATCCCACTGTTAAAGTATCATATGGAATGCTTGATAACCCCCACCCCATGGAGCCAATGGTTTCCCATCTGTGTAGTTTGCTTTCTGCAGTGTCTCATTAAATGAGGTCACACTGTGTGTATTCTCCTCAGACTGTCTTCTTGCACTTAGCAATGTGCATACAAGATTCACTCATGTCTTTGTGTGAGTTGATAGCTTGTTCCTTTCTATGGCTAAATAGTATTCCATTGCATGAATGTACCACAGTTTGGTTATGCATTTTGGGGAGCAAAACCTACCTCTTCTAACTTTGTTCCAGGGTTGGAGACCTTCAAATTAACTGACAATAGATACATTAGTAGGAGAGACAATACTTGGCTTCTTATTCCACAAGTATCATTATGGGACAAAATTCATCAGATGGCAGGATCCAGTTTACAAAGAGGTAAAAATAGCCCAAAAACAAGAAACAAGACTAGAATCTGATAACCCACAATAGCTACAGCTTTCCTTAAAAAAATTTTTTTTTTCGAGACAGGGTCTGGCTCTGTCACCCAGGCTGGAGTGCAAAGGTGCAACAATCTCAGCTCACTGTAACCTCTACCTCCTTGGTGCAAGTGATCCTCCCTCCTCAGCCTCCTGATTAGCTGGGACTACAGGCACATATCATCGTGCCCATCTAATTTATATATTTTTTGTAGAGACGGGGTCTCCAATATGTTGCCCAGGCTGATCTTGAACTCCTGGCCTCCCAAAGTGCTGGAATTATAGGCATATGCCACCATGCCCGGCCAAGTTATAGTTTTCCATTGAAACATAAAATTATTCTCTGTAGTAATCATCATTTTTGATCATAATCAAAGTAAGACTATTCTTGTTTTAAAATTAAGTCTAGTTTTGTTAGATTTTGCTTGATTATTTACGTAAGTGCAGCAAGAACAGGTGATGACCACATAGGTGCTTTCAAGTTTCTTTGCTGGAAGTTTTCATACAGAATCTCAGATTTGACTTTTAAAGGCCTTATTCAGGCTAAAAGCCAAGCTAAGAACATACTATCAAATTTCAGCTGCAGTCCTTATAGCTTTTTGTGAATTCCTCTCTTCTTGAGGCCCCCAAAATATTCCTAAATTCCTGGGCCTACCAGGAAATGACCTTCTTTACTACCCTGTAAGGCTGTGAACCCTGTAATGTAAGTATCAGGCTGACTTTTCTCAGAGTGCTGTTGGGAATGAAGTTTTTGGTGTTAAAAAAAAAAAAAAAAGAATTAACATGGGAACAAATAATCTCTTAGCAAGGCGAGCTTTACTTTCTGCAGAAAGGGTGCTACTCAATAGCTGTCCAGCCACAAGAGCACACCGAACAAAGGAGACAGAGTTACTTATAACCTGATGCGTCTACCCTACTGCTGTGTCCAGTTACCATTGGCTGGAATAGGACCTCACATTTTACACTTTACCCAATTGGCTATTAGTTTAAAACTTTCTTAATTAGGTAAGGGGAATAGAACAAAGAAAGAAAAGGAAGTTGCCAGGGATAGTTAAGGAAGTATCTCCAAATAAGGAATGGCATACACTATGGGCTGGGGCTTGTCTAGTTCTGTCCAGGCATGCCAGAGAAAGCTAGGACGACTGATTTGGAACACACACACACACACACACACACACACAAATAGTGGATAGCAATCTTATAGTAAGAAATTGTGACTTTTTACAATCTTTGAAGAACTTTCCCATTTCTCACAGTGCTTTGTAAGCATTGTCTCCATAATAGTCAACCTTACTTCCTTAAAATTGCTGGTCATAACTGATCTTAGGCACACTTCCAAAATATGATATTCCAGTAAAAACCTTGATAATATAACCAAATTTTCCAATTATGTCCTGTTATAAGGTGAACAGATTCTTACTGGACTTTTGCTAATAACTATATCATCATGAAAATAAGAGTATTCAGTAAGAATTTCAAAATTCTGGAGAGATTAGGCAGGAAAAAAAAGATAAACGCTTCATTTCTGTTTACAAAAGTATAATCTACTAAATTGTTGTAAGTTACAGTTAAATTAAGAGAGATTTCTTAAATTCAGAAACTAGAACATTAAAGAACCAGCAGTGCTCTAAAAAGCTATAAAATTATCATCAATTTTCATCAGTTCATTCAGTGCCATGTAATCAATTCCAGTCTTGCTGGATCTTGGGTTAGCAGTCTCATGACCCCATCAATTTCTCCACCAGGCTTCTGGAGATCTTCACTGAGTCAAGTGTATGGTCTTAAAGTTATTTAAGCAATATCATCAGAAGTCTTTAACCAGAGTACCTGTCATACTCTTTTCCATGAGTCTCAGAGGGAGTCCTGTATTGGAGATGAACATTCTGACCTGTAGCTGATCGCAGGAGCTTTCAGGAAAGCATCAGGGGGAAATAATATCTAATAATATCTAAATGACAAAGAGTATGAAATGGCTGTGATTATACCACAGTTGACAAGGATATTTGATTTTTTTCTGTGGCATACATTTATTTATTTATTTATTTATTTATTTAGAAACAGGGTCTCGCTCTGTCACCCAGGCTTGAGTACAGTGGCATGATCTCGGCTCACTGCAAGCTCTGCCTCCCAGGTTCACGCCATTCTCCTACCTCAGCCTCCTGAGTAGCTGTGACTACAGGTGCCTGCCACCACGCCTGGCTAATTTTTTGTATTTTTAGTAGAGAAGGGGTTTCACTGTGTCAGTCAGGATGGTCTTGATCTCCTGACCTTGTGATCCACCCGCCTCGGCCTCCCAAAGTGCTGGGATTACAGGTGTGAGCCACTCTACCCGGCACAACATTTAAAATAATAATTAGAATTATGACTCATAACTCTATACTGGCACATAGCATGGATAAGAAGGACATTGACAAATTTCCAGGAATTTTGTATAATTTCTGAAAACATAACATTTTACCCATACAAATATAACACAGGGAAGGTTAGATATCTCTTTTTATTTGTATCTTTTGTAAGGTTTTACTTATAAAAAATACGTCCTACTTTACTTGTGAAACATGCCCTACTTTTCTTGCATGTTTTCCATAGAGTTGTTTCTAGTTATTCTATTGCTTCTAGTAGTTTTATTTACACATATTGATTATAATTTTAATACTTAGTAATCATTTATTTTCCAGATAAAACTAACAAGTAAACAGTTATAAACTGTCATATATTAGCATTCCATAGTAGGTTAGAAAATGTATGAGTATACCATCTCCCAACATCTACAGGGATGTGTTTCCTCATCATACAATTTCTCATTGTGGTAGACAAAAACGTGTTTATTAATGGTCCAAAATATCTTTAGTCTCTCTGTAAAAATAAGAAGCGAAAAGTATATAAACTTGAATTATTTATGTTCAGTAATTAATGTTTTAGTATTGTATCTTATTTATAAATAGTCTAGATATTTAATGCAAATCTGTTACTTAGCTTAACTTTAAGGTTAAAAATTACCAAAAAGTATTTTGGAAACTACTATTAAGCAGATTTACAGTAAACAAATTGTTTTTGAAATAATGTTTCTCGCTTTTCACAAGATGGCACCGAAAGTGAAGAAGGAAGTTCCTGCCCCTCCTAAAGCCAAAGCCAAAACCAAAGCTTTAAAGGCCAAGAAGGCAGTGTTGAAAGGTGTCCACAGCAACACACAGAAAAGAAGATCCGCATGTCACTCACCTTGAGGTGGCCCAAGACACTGCGACTCCGGAGACAGCCCAAATATCCTCAGCAGATCACCCCCAGGAGAAACAAGTTTGACCACTACGCTATCATCAAGTTTCCGCTGACCACTGAGTCGGCCTTGAAGAAGATAGAAGAAAACAACATGTTTGTGTTCATTGTGGATGTTAAAGCCAACAAGCACCAGATCAAACAGGCTGTGAAGAAGCTCTGGGACATGGATGTGGCCACAGTCAACATCCTGATTCTACCTGATAAAGAGAAGAAGGCATATGTTCGACTGGTTCCTGATTAAGATGCTTTGGATGTTGCAACAAAATTGGGATCATCTAAACCGAGTCCAGCTGGCTAACTCTAAATATATGTATATCTTTTCACCAAAAAAAAGAAATAATGTTTTTCATAAGAATGACAACTTAATTAGAATCAAATTTATAAGCTTTAAGATTTTACGTTTCTAGTAAGTATAGTATTAGCTTATTTGAGTAGAACTCAAGCAGAATAGGAATTTGTTTGTTTCATATTCAATAGTGGTAACTTGGAAGACATAGTTGTTTTCTTACACCAAAAATGTTATATTAACCTTATTTAACTAAGTTTTATCCAAATCGTGTTAACTTAAAAAACATTTGATCAGTCCCTATATTTCTAGGAGTTTGGTGAATATTTATTTATAAATGCTTATTTTTTTCCAAACCAAGTTAGAATAGAGCACTTTTAAAGGATTTTGTAAATGAATTTTGCAACGCTATCCTGAGTTAAGAAAATATCACATATACATAACACACATTAATAGACATACAAACACAAATAGAGATTTCATAGCTTTCATCCTGAAATTTCAGCCATGAATCAGGCATAAATATTCTGATGGTTAATTTTAGACATCTACTTGATTGGATTAAGAGACACACATAGCTGGTAAAACATAATTTCTGGGCATATGTGTGAGGGTGTTTCTGGAAGACACTGAGATAACCCTGACCCAATGTAGAAGGGCACAGATATGGTTTGGCTGTGTCCCCACTCAGATCTCATCTTGAACTGTAGTTCCTATAATTCCTACATGTCGTGGG
Organism: Theropithecus gelada; assembly: GCF_003255815.1. Taxonomy (NCBI): domain Eukaryota; kingdom Metazoa; phylum Chordata; class Mammalia; order Primates; family Cercopithecidae; genus Theropithecus; species Theropithecus gelada. Next base: position 9,928 of record NW_020257714.1, read on the forward strand.
AGGGACCCAGTTGGAGGTGATTGAATCATGGTGGTGGTTACTGCCATGCTGTTCTCATGATAGTGAGTTCTCATGATCTGATGTTTTTATAAGGAGCTTTTCTAATTTGGCTCAGCTTCTCCTTGTTGTGGCCATGTGAAGAAGGACGTCTTTGCTTCCCCTTCCATCATGATTGTGAGGCCCCTCCAGCCATGTGGAACTGTCAGCCCATTAAACCTCTTTGTTCTTTATAAATTGCTCAGACTCAGGTATTTCTTCATAGCAGTGTATAAATGGATGAATACAGGCACCATCCAATTGGTTGAGACCCAGATAGAACAAAAAGGAAGAGGAAAGGGGAATTATCTCATTCTGAAATTGAAACATCCTTCTTCTCCTGCCCTTGACTTCAGAACTTCAGGGTCTCAGACCTTTGGCCTCAGAATGAGAGTTACACCATTGGCTTCCCTCATTCTGAGTCCTTTGGACCTGGACTGAGCCATGCAACGCTTTCCTGGTTCTCCAACTTGGCGCTTTCCTGGTTCTCCAACTTGGAGACAGGCTATCGTGGAACTTCTCAGCCTCCATAATTATGTGAACCATTTCCCCTAATGACTCTTCTCTCATCTATCTATCTACATATATCACATTGATTCTGCCTTTCTGGAGAACCCTGACTAATGTGATTACAATAATACAAAATTCACTAGTTTATAGAGAAGATTTGGTTTTTGCCTTTGCCCCAGTTTTTATTTGTATTTTAACTGTGTTTCTGGAAAATGGAACAAGTTTTTACCTTCTTCATATGGGGGTTAAAGCTTTTTTTTCGCTAATACTTTTGGAGATTTGTAAGATTTTCTTTTGTTTTGACATACAATCTTACTGAGGCTGAGAAATAATTTTTTTTTTCTGTTTTATTTTTCAGCCCCAGGTGTTTACTTTTGCAGATTCTTGAGCATGTTGAGAGCCTCCAAGGCATGGAGCAGGGTGCCTAAAGTTTCAGTGATTATAGAGAGTTGAGAGACTCAAATGGGAAGGGAAAAGTCTAAAAGGAGGCAGTTTGGAAGATAAAAATTTTCTCGAAGGAGCCATTAAAGTTCTAAATAATTCTTATTCTTAGTAAAGTCATGCAAACAGGAAAGGAAGTAGACAGAATTAGCTCCATATTGGTGGAACACACAGTCAGCAGAGGTTTGAGAAGGGAGAATTTAGTCAACTGAGAAGTTCCCATGAAAGGAGCAAGATCAAGATCACAGAGACACCATGAAACAAAAAGCCAGGAATAACTTCCAACCCAAGAGGAGAACACAGAGGCCTCAAAACCAAAGCTAGGATAAGAAACTTGTAGCCCAAGAGTTACCTTCCAGACAAAGAAGCCTGAGATTCCAACCCAGCTTCACAGAGTACTCACTCAAAATCTTAGTGAAACTGTAGGCTTTTCAATGACTTAGCCATGCATGCAAAAGGCATTCCTTAAGGTGGTACAGAAGATGGAGCCCCCATATCCAAAGATAGCCAAGGAGAAAGAAAGACCCCTGTTGGCAGAGCCAGTGGGCAAAGGCAACAGAAAAGGAGACAATAATCCTAATGGGATGAGATTCTTTCAGATTTAGGCTTATACAAACTCCTGAGAATTGGCAGGTTGATAGCCATAAGTGGGGTACCAACTTTTCTTTTTTTTTTTTTTTTTTTTTTTTTTGAGACAGAGTCTTGCTCTGTCGCCCAGACGGGAGTGCAGTGGCCGGATCTCAGCTCACTGCAAGCTCCGCCTCCCGGGTTTACGCCATTCTCCTGCCTCAGCCTCCCGAGTAGCTGGGACTACAGGCGTCCGCCACCTCGCCCGGCTAGTTTTTTGTATTTTTTAGTAGAGACGGGGTTTCACCGTGTTAGCCAGGATGGTCTCGATCTCCTGACCTCGTGATCCGCCCGTCTCGGCCTCCCAAAGTGCTGGGATTACAGGCTTGAGCCACCGCGCCCGGCCTCCAACTTTTCTACTCATTGGATTACAAATTCTTCAGCATCCAAAATGATTAACAAAATGACAATTTCTAGGGCATTTGTGGGAGAGTATGGAAGGTCTTTTTGAACGTTTTAATGCTGTCAACAGAAGAATGATGACATTCATAAATTTGGAAAGGAGACTTTTTTTATTTTTATGTTTTTTTTTTTTTGAGATGGAGTTTCACTCTTGTTGCCCAGGCTGGAGTGCAATGGTGTGATCTTGGCTCACTGCAACCTCCACCTTCTGGGTTCAAGCGATTCTCCTGTCTCAGCCTCCTAATTAGCTGGGATTACAGATGCCCACCACCAAGCCTGGCTAATTTTTTGTATTTTTAGTAGAGACAGGGTTTCATCATGTTGGCC